>NW_010398651.1:19977-28866 GCF_000710305.1 Buceros rhinoceros silvestris
TGCTGGCAAGGACATATTTGCAGGCAAGCCAAATACTTAAAGACTAACGAGCTTCTGAGTATTTCTCCTGACCATCTTGGTTTCCTCCTGCAACTCTATTGCAGCTCCTCCCCGCGCGATCCTCCAGAGTTTGTTTAGATGCCATTAGAAAGCTCTGCAGCACATAACATTTCTGCAGATCAGACAGGCGAGAGGCACTCCGACATTGTTAATCCTGTCTAGTTTATGTCAGGATAAGCTTTTATCTATTAGGGCCAGTTCTTTTAATCCAGCAGAATAGTTTCAACGCAGGACGGTGTGTGGGAAAGCACACGTGTACACAGCTGCTTCACTCCTACGGTGCTAGAGCCAGCAAAGGCTCCACGGTGAGTCTGGCTGCACGTAACTGTCCATTACACAAAGGACAATTGAGCTCATCTGCCAAGAGCGCCCCGGGCTCCTTGTGTCAGCGGCTCTCAGTGGCATAGTGTAACCATGTCCGAGTGTAACAAAATCTGTGGAAAAAAAAATTCTTGAAGAATGGAGTCAGACAACTGCATAATTTTGTTCTAAAAAGTCTGCATGATGTACCGGCTGGAGTTAAGTTTTATGGCTTTGTTTGACATAGTCGGAAGTGGCTGTCATGCAGAAAATGTATCTTGTCTTCTGAACCATTTTTATTGCAAAATCTGTTATTCATCATCTGTTGGTCAAACAATGAATTAATATGCTCTTGCACACTTCCTAAGCAAACAGTAAAAGTTCAGTATTGTTTATTGTTACACGGGGCTGCGTTAGATTGAGTGTGATGAAGAGAAATACAATAGTGTATACTTTAAAACAAAAATCAAAAATCAAAAAGAAAATACAAACCAGAAGTTTCATTTTAGCATTCTCAAACATCTTTTTGAGTCAGTGTCTTTTGGCATTGGCAAGACACCAACTTGAGCTCTTTTGCACAAAACAACACAGTATTGTAGACTATGATAGATGTAGCCCTTGAAAACAGGGCACAACCGAAAAAGAAGTAAGGAAAAATGAGCACTCAGAACAAGAAGCTTGTTGTTGAATTCATCAGGGTACAAACTCAGTTCCGCCATATCACTGCCTAGATCAGAAGAGAAACCAAACCGTGATTTCTAATACCCTGCAGGTATGACAATACATTCTTTTCTTCTTAGAACTGAACCCCTGCATAGTAACAAGTCCAACAAAACACTGAAAACCAATCCAAACTAAATTACCTACCACTTGCTTTAGGTCATAAAATCACCCTTTCTTTAACTGAAATTTAAAAAAAGTCACAGCTAAAAGAGTTTCTGTCCTCCTGGGTTTACGCACTAACAGAGGAAGAAAGTACTGTTACCTCCACTTTTTAGATAGGTTCTCGTTTCCCAAGGTGGAATAATCAGTAGCAGTTAAAAATCAAAGCACTGATGTTCTGACTCACGACCTACTGCTTTAATTAGGAAACAGATCTTTCTCTGAAAGTATCAGCTGAGGCCTTTTAGCAGAGACTGAGCTGGCAGCAGTGAGGACCAAAGTGCACAATCGAGAATATGTTACTTGACAAATTTCGGGGTTGTAAGGACACTAAGTTTTCTGGTATTTACAACAAGAGACTGTTTCAGGCTGAAAATTTTTATGTCAATTCTAGAAATCACTTTGTTGTAATTAGTGCCAACTACTACTTTATTGAGTGCTGGTGAAGTTTTGGTATCAGACCACAAACATTAGTATTTTACCTTATTGGTAGGTTTAGTATTTTTATGTAAGTTTTGGAGGATTCACTGTATTTTTGTCTGTTTCTCCAAAATTGGTCTGATCATTATAGTTCTAATTGTGGAAGTATTTTGGTGAGCTATAGATCCATCACTTTGGATTATATTCTTGACTCTACATTTTGATTTAATATTACTTTGCCTTTAAAAATACAGATTTATAATCAGATGTTACCTGACAACTTCTTAGAGGGACTGCCTGTGAATAACCACAAATGCCTTCACAAAGTCCTTCCAACTTTTTTGTGTGATGCCTTTAATAAACTCGAAAATGGTCTGGGAGGCAATAAAATGAGATCATGGACTGCTGAGTTGATCAGTACTATCTTACTGTATTGTTTTTTCCCTTGGAAAAGTCTTATCTCTTTCCTAAGCACGTGCCATTTTTTACTTACAATAGAAAATGAACCGAGAAGTTTGTGCAAAAGTTTCTGTGAAGAGAAAACATTTTTAAAGTAATCATGGCTCTAACTCCCCACATGGCAAACCATAACTCGTGTTGAGAGTATCTCTGAATAGAAAGGAATGAATTTAATCTGTGCAGAGCACTCCACTGATGTGGAATTCACCTGAACTGTTCATAGTCAACAGACAGAAGCAGAGCACAGTGTATCTGATCTATTTTAGACATCTACTGCAGGGTGCGATGAACCACATCTTAAAAATGGCTCTGTGCTGCTTGGGAATGCAGTCAAGACAACCAGATCAAACACAGGCTTCTGGATTTTAGACATCTGAAGTTAGATGAGGTGAGCTTCACACTCAGGGCTCACAGGAGCGTCTGATGCGGAACAGCTGTTCTGCACTGACACTTTGGCCTCTTAGACAGGCACCTTTGTTTAGCCTGGAAATCCCTTTGCAGAAGAGACTGTCTTTTTACTTGGGATTTGTATTGCACTTGAAACCAAAACATTCACTTGAGACAGGCAAGATGGTAGTACCTCGTCTCATAATAAAAAAGCTGACTTAGTAAACATAAAGTAACACCCTTATAGAGTTACTACAGCATGTTTATTACTTAATTGTAGCTAGTATGATTTATTGGCGTGTATTTCAGGATTTCGTTCAATCTCCCTGGTTTTATATTTTGAATGCAGTTACGTACAATTCAGCGTGGAAAGTCAAATGACCATGTAACAAACGGAGTGTTCGTCTAATCTTGTCTGTAGCGCACCAAAGACAGAGATTCTGCTTCCTTGAAGCCAGCAGTAAGCCTGTCTGAGTTTTGACGGCAACAGCATTTCACATAAGAAACCCTGAATACAAGGCATAATACAGATATGAGAAAAAAATTCACCTTGTCATTTACCAGCATTTCTCACAGAGTGTGCACTGAGGCATCATCACTCAAAAAGGAATTAGAAAATATAACTAAAAGTAATAACTTAATGAGAAACAGTATGGTACAACATGCATGTAAAGTAAGGTCAGTATTACTGGTCTGTACTTCAGGTAAAACATCTTTTCCACTGTCTTTTTTTTTTACACTGCCTCTCTTCTGTTCATCTGGTTTACTGCCTCCTCATGCTGCCCAGATGAATTAATAGTTCTAATTTTAATGAAGTTACCGTCTATTCTTTCTCTGTGTAGGACTCCCCTCCCTCCCTATAAACATTTCGATCAGAAAGAATAATATTTCCTTCATGTTATACAAGGGTAAGGTTACCAATTATCAGCCCCTGCATATTTCCCCCTAAAGTACAGAGTTTTAAAAGGTATAAAAAGAAATCCTCTCTCCCTGACTGGCTGGGGTTTTTGAGTATTTCATTGGTCTGATTTAATTTTTACATTATTTCAACTGCAACTACTAATCTTGAACAAAAGAAGGGAGAATGCTGTCCACTGGATACAGAGGGCTGTGATGAAAAACAGAGGGGATTTACCTGTTTAGTATTGTTGTTTTGATATCCAGGGGTTAACCTCTTCCTGAAGTCACCTTCATACCACGGCAAATAATCAATCAATGACAAGATGCTGTGACTTAACTGGACTGGGAAAACCCATGCATTACTGGTTTTGTGACTGTGATTATGAGGACATAGAAGAGAAAATATAAAGAGAACAGAAAAAAATCAGCTTATGGTAATAGGAAAATGACTCTGATTGCTGATGGCAACAAGGAGAAGGCTATCCTAAAGTCCCAACCATATCACACACAGCACTGTTTTTTGACCTCACCGGGGCTTGCCATCATTCTGCTTTGCATACAAGGAAACAAGGATCAGAATCCCCCTTTTTACCCTGTTACGTTCTTTTGGGGTCCTGTCTTGTAGCTGGCTCTGTAAGTCACCACTTGGGAGTGGTTAAGATATTCTAACAAGCAGATGCAGCTCGAATATAGAACTTCTATAGCTTAGGTCATAAAGGAAGACTAGTACTAGCAGGCCCTATCGATGTCTGAAACGGTATAGCTGGACTATGTGACAGGCATGATAAAGAAGTTGGACAAGCCAGGCAAGTCCTTTGGTTGCTGTCATCTAAGATAATGATCATCTGATGTGGGATTGGGAATCACCTGATGAGCTGGCCAAGGGATCAGATGATGACAGGGGATGAAGAGGGTGTGAGGGAGGTCATCTGATTGATAGAATATGTAGGGAGGTTTCTCAGGCTCTATTTTCAAACACCAAAGGGGATTGCTTATAGGATGTAGCTGTTCTGAGAGATGATTCAGATGATAAGGAAAAGATTGGCCCCGTTTTGATGCATCATGTGATGGATTCATGGGCAAGACTGTGTTTGGGGTGGAAAAGTAGTGTTCATCTAGCCTTTCCTTGTATTTGGTTTGAGGGTGAGAAAATATCAGTTGGGATTCTGGGGAATTCTGTTGTATGGTCGAACATCTATAGAGACGCACAGAAACTCTGTCAGACTTATGGCACTTTGGCAGTTAGGAAAAAACCCCAACCCTGGCTAAGCTTAGAGGATGCTGGTGGTGAGGCAAAGATACGGAACGGTCTGCCAGTGGTTACCACAGCTGCTTCTCAGTGTTATCACTTCTGTCAAGCTTGAAACCCAGTTAGTGAGTGTGCTAACACAAGTAGGGTGTCCCTGAAGAAGGCATGCGGGGTGACCAGGATCTGGAGGCACTGGGCCTGAGGTCTCACCTCCGTGGTAGATAATCTCTGCTGCACAACGATACACACAGGTGCCCGTTTGGATCAAAGGAAATCCCATTGTAGGGTTCAAATGCAGCACCATGGCTGAAATCCAGCGGAGGGCTCTCAAAAAGCAGAGAGTATAATAGCTGCTATAATTTATCGTAGCGCTTATTTAAGGAATTAACTCTTATCTGAGTTTGCTAAAACTTCCTGAAATTGTTCTCTTGTTCTGTGAGAAGTTGTACATCCGATGATATAATTTGACTTTGCATGGTCCTTCTTTGCAGAACTTTAAAGAAAAAATAATAATAAAAAATCTTTACTCATCTTATATGTGTTTTCTTGTCTTGAACGTGTTTTCTTGTTCAACTTACTATGCTTGTTTAGAGATTTTTTTTATGGTTTCCTGTAAGATGTAGGCTCCAGACCACCTAAATTTAATTTGAAAGAGACGTTTGCTATTGTTTTTTTACATCCCCAGAGCGATGCCCCAGGAAGCCTACATATTTGATTATGAGCATCCAAGAAGGGGGAGATAAGTTGTATTTGTTTTAGTAAACAGTAACATGCTCAAACACAAAAGCAGAAATAAGAATGAAAGAAGGAAATTCATTAGAATGCTGAGTTCTAGTTTTCTTAGCTGTATTAAATAGATTATCAGCCTCTAGAAAAGGTTAATTTGCCTTAATATAATAAAACAACACCATTTTGCAAAGAGGTGAACTTAATCTTTGGTCATAACTGTTATACCACATTCTTACCTCAAATAATTTTCTAAGAACAACCATTAATTTACAAGACCCTTCCTCCCCCTCCCCCACCGTAATACTTTTCTAAAACAAAGTCCTATCCTCACTCTCCTCCTCCTGACAATTTACCGTGACTCCTATCAATTATAAGCAAATACTAAAGGACTATACTTAAAAAAATATGCCTGGGGAAAAAACTGACCCAGTATGATGGAAGTGCTTCCAGGAATCTGCATCAAGCTCCGACCCTCGGTTTGCAGCCCCTGCTTTTCCCGTTTTGGTACCACCTTCCCGCAGTCCCTTCAGCACGGGGCTCCACGTTTGCACAGGTTACGCTGCTTACTTAACTGTGCTGTGTAAATGCCTCTGGTTAGCACAGACTGATTATATTTAACAATACTTTGCACATACAGAACCGGGCATGGGGAGAGGGACTGTGTGTGCGTATATTTTAAATAGGTATGTTTGATTTCAAGGTTTTAATTAGCATTGTGAGATGGCCACATTATTAATGAGTGACAAAGCCAAGAGCTATGCAAATATTCCTGAATAAGTGCTAACACAATCTTCCTGTCTCAAATATGTCATCACTTTAGAAACTTCTTTAGTCATTCAGGAAAAAAAAAAAGTCTACTAACATCAAGTCATCCTACTGCACGCCAGGCAGGCCTCAGAAGGTAGGACCTGAAGTTAATGAATTTCTGAACAGGTCATAAACACGAGGAAAAAAAATCTTTCGTTAAACGATATTTCTTAGCTTTCCATGAGGAAACGTTGGTTTTAACTTCAATTCTTCAGGTGAACTTTGGACTGTGGCAGTTGTAGGTGAAATATTTTCAGACCAACAGACACAGGTGGATGTAGCCAGGGAAGATGAACTGCGAGCCTGTGGTTAAAAATGCTATTACACTCTACTTAAAAAAAACCCCTTGAGACTTGAAATACTTGGTATTTCAGCCCACCGTGGTCCTGTGTGGAGAACAAAGGTGATGCAGGCTAAAACGCACCTCCAGTGCAGGTCATTGCACACCATGCAAGGCCTTTGTCCCAACTATTTTCCAATGCAAGATCATTCCCGTCAGCATGTGCCTTTTCTCTAATCTGTCCGATCTACCTGTAGAGGGTAGGGCCTCTGCCCTTGCTTTTCAGCACAAAGCTTTCTGTAAGTTGGCAAACAGCAGTGTCTCAACCTTTTTTCTCCATTGCACCCACTTCTGCAGTTTCTACCAGTTTCAAAACACGCATGTAATCTTACACTGAATAAACTCTTTCCATATAGCCTGTGCTAATCTTAACAATATGATGTCATCCAAACTCCACAGCATTTGTGAAACACGTTTTAATATTCCACATCTTTTGATCTTGTCTCGTAAATCAATCCCTCAATCTCTTTAATTATTTTAATTGCTCTTCTTCAAATTGCCTTCAGTGTAATTTTCTAACATGAAGACTCCCCAAAATATCCCTGGCATGACCTAGTTAAGTAGCATGCACAGGTGAGTCATGCCAAAGAAGTGGAAGAGAAACTCTCTTAGTTCCTTTCTCACCGATGGGATCCTTCACACGGAGGCTTAAGTTCTGTGTGCTGTTATTATGCTGTTCTGTAAAACCATATGTAATTTACTGTCCTCTTTCACTCCTATATGTCAATATTACAATTTCTTCCTCCTGTTGAATCTTTTCCTACAGAAGAACCTCTTCTTTCCCACCCATATTCTTTCTATGAATTTGTTCGTTCTGTTTTGCCAGCTTTCCCAGCTCTACCTAACCTAATGAACAAGTGTGAAAGCCATTTGTGGCTAATAACTGTCCTTTAAGTCAAAACTTGAGGAAGGAAGACTTCATACTGTTCTCTGAAATAATTCATTAGCTTTTTCAACTCTTTCCGTTGTGGTCCACTACAAATTCATAAAATTCCCATCCATACAATAGAGGACGTGGTAAGATAACTATTCTGTTTCCTTTTTTCCACAGCAAGTTTAATTAAAAAGATGATGCTCCACCCCTCTTTGAGCACCGGTCCAGAATGGTCGGCCTTAAGAAGCAAAATTAATGCCAGGAAAAGATTTGCATTACAAACTGGTGTTCTTTTTTCCCGTAAACTCAGCAAAGCTGTTCATGTGTATACAAGGGCGTAATTTAACTAGGCACCTGGCACACATTTGAAGGTGTCACTTAGGTGACAACATCGCTATTACCTTCTTCCAGCTAATCCACAACTGAAAGATAATGTAATAGGTTGCGCTGAACAAAAGGCATTGGTTAGTTCCTTGCTGCCACTGCAGTTTAAGACAGCAAAAAACAATGCAGCAAGATCCTTCACGTAATGAGGTAGCTGAAACAACTGCAGCCACCACAAGCAAAGGTGAGAGATGTAAGAGATCGTAAGGTACAGGGATTTTCCCAGCAGTCTTGTGTCAGCTGCGTGTCTGCAAAAAACCCCAGCACATAGATCAGAAGCGGCAGCAAGGAAGCATTGATTTGGGGTAAAAAAAACCCCAAACAACAAAGAAACAAACCAAGCTAAAAAGCATGGCACTAAGAAAAAGCAGAATTCCTGATGAAATGGGAGCAAGGACACCCAATCCACCCGAAGAGGACTATGTAACCCTCTGAGCATCCAGGAATGGATCAAAGATGTTGGACAGGAATCTGCCAGACCCTAAAAGCTAATTAATCCATCAAAAAAGCCTTTCATGGATCTGCTGCATCAAATGAACACCAGCTGATGAAAAGTGCAGTTTTTACAGACCTGCAGGTGTCTCTGCCTCTTTTGACGCATACCTCCAGTGAGTGTGCTTGCCTCGCTCAGGATGCATGTGTGGAACTCTACCGTTCAAAACAAGGATACTGCGAGCTGGTGCTGAAGGAACTTTACTGCAACTTACAGAAATAACCATGGTAGCACATTAGATTACACAATAATAACTTGCAGACTTCTTTTAATTGTGGGATCACAGGATATCACCGATGCCGTGGTACTGCGCAAATTCAGTCTCAAGCCTACAAAGAAAGTAAAGGAACCAAGACCTGGCAAAACTTGTAGTAACCAACCAAGTTAAACATCAGGCCCATCATTAACTCCTCCTAGATGGCATTTTTCTGGGTTTCTAGCGACACATGGCCTACGTCATTTGTGGCTTCAGTGCTCTACTTTACAGTTATCCAAGAAAAAATTACTAGAGATAAAAAGCTTTAAGATTCTCTCTCCGGTGATGGTCCCTCTGAAGCACCCTCCGTGCCCAGCCAGAGTAGCGGGTGACGAGCAACTCCGCGGCA
>NW_010398651.1:28938-29203 GCF_000710305.1 Buceros rhinoceros silvestris
AGGGTGCGGGGTGCCGACCAACCCGCCGGCGGCGCGGCAGCCCCAGCGCCGAGGCCAGCACCGCTGCCTGCGGTCGATCCGCGCCCTCAGCTCTGGCACACCACTAACGGACCGCACTAGGGGCCCGCCGGGCGGGGTGTGGATTTAATCCCCAGGAAAATCTGCGTTCCGCAGGGTATTTTCCAGACATACGGAGCAACCCCATCCTGGGGAGCCGGGGGCCGGAGCCGCCGGCCGCGCAGGCGCAGGCAGCACCCTGCGCGCT
>NW_010398652.1:0-402 GCF_000710305.1 Buceros rhinoceros silvestris
CTCTTGTGTCCAGTCGGGATCTCCCCAGGAGTAACTTGCACCATCCCCCTGGTCCTTTGCAGCGACTCCTTGTACAAAGGGTGTCCCCGCGCTCTCTGCAGCCGCCCTTTGAACACTGGGACATGGGGAGAAGGTCTCCCCTGCGCCTCCTTCCCTGCAGGCTGAACCAAGCCAGTCCTCTCAGTCTTTGCCAGCCCTTGGATCATCTCCGTGGCTCCTCTCAGGACCCTCTCCAGCCTGTCCCCGTCTTTTTGGCAGAGCAGGGGCCAAATCTGAACCTGGAATTCCAGGTGTGGCCCGGCCAGTGCTGAGCAGAGTGGGACAAGGACTCCCTGTCTCTGCTGGAGATGCCCTGCTTGATGGACCCAGCATCCTGTGGGCACCCTGTGCCACAGCAGCAGA
>NW_010398652.1:581-834 GCF_000710305.1 Buceros rhinoceros silvestris
TCGCCCCAGCGCCTGCCTGGCCCTTTCCACAGAGCTGCTCCCCAGCCGGGGGGATGCCAGCCTGTGCTGTGCTCCTGGACTGGGCTTTCCCAGGTGCAAGACCTTGCGCTTGTCCTTGTTGAACTTCACCAGGTTCCTGTTAGCCCACTCGTGCAGCCCGTCCAGGTCTTCCTGCAGGGTGGCTCTCCCTCGGTAACGTGCATCACCACCCTGGCCAAAGCCAGCACTTAACACTGCAGGAGATTTGGGGTCT
>NW_010398653.1:0-27956 GCF_000710305.1 Buceros rhinoceros silvestris
CTGGCAGCAGCGCTGCTGGCGGCGCGGTTTCGTAACCGTGTGCGAGTTTATATAATATCAAGAGCTTGGTAAGGTCAAAGGGAGCAACCTGCGTTACCCGTCTTTGCTGCAGCCCTCGTCTTGAGCGATTTTCAGCCTTTCATCAATTTCTTTCGAAGGTGCCAGCTAGATA
Organism: Buceros rhinoceros silvestris; assembly: GCF_000710305.1. Taxonomy (NCBI): domain Eukaryota; kingdom Metazoa; phylum Chordata; class Aves; order Bucerotiformes; family Bucerotidae; genus Buceros; species Buceros rhinoceros. The sequence continues at coordinate 173 of NW_010398653.1, forward strand.
CGCTGTTACAATTTAATAATTTGAACAGCAGGCAGCGGTCTGGCTCCGAGCAATTACCTGAACTTGTTGAAATCTCAGTTGCGGTGTTATTAGCGCAGGTTGTATTTCAGAAAATGCCCTATAATGCCCTTCATAATCCAGTGAGACTGCAGTCCTGCAAGATGTGCATTGCTAACCAAACAACAAAATGCCATTACCACATCTTATGCTGGTGGCAATTGCTTCTGTCCTGTCGGTCTTTTCAATTTGAAGTACCACTGGGGTTTCAACCCCATATATCCCGTAAGTGGGATAGGAGTATGCCTTTGTCCTTAAATATCTAAATATCTTTACATTCATGATGAAGCTGAAGGGAATTAGTGCAGCTTCTCAGCTGAATATCAGTAACGCATGGCCGCATATCACCCTGGAAAATTCTATCAGAATCTGTTCATTTCTTGAGTTCAATGGTTCTCCTTCATTTGTCCTACAAAAAGCACGCTCTTGTTTCCCATTTTGCTCTCTCTGTGTTTAGACCAATGGTCTCCACCTCAAAAGGGCTATCACAGTCTGAGCAGACAATGTCTGGCACAATGCAGCCCCATAATCCGTGCTGTAAAAATGCTAGATACCAGAATTAAAATGATCTCCAGTATTAATATGGCACTTATCACTCTCCTGTCCAAACACAAAAGGTAGTGATGTTGCCCCTTAAGCACAACTAATCTCCATAGCTTGTTCTCATAGTTTGCGTGATCAGCCTGGTCTTAAAGACACTGTGAACGTCACAGGTTTTTAATTGTCCTGTTCCTGATGGTTTACGCTCCTGAATTTAAAGACAGCAGGTTGTGAAGTCAGAAACAAACCTGAACTGATCAACAGGGATGTGTTTATGTTTCCATTTGTGCTGCCCCCCTACTGTCGATTAAGTCTTATCTACTGTTTGCTGTTAGTCTTTAAAAAAAAAAAAAAAAGGAAAGAAAAAGAAAAAGAAGAAAAAAGAGGAAGTTACGGAGCACATAGCGCCTCATTCTAGTCAAATGCTTTAGCAAAGGCTGCTGTTATGAAAAGGATTTTCTAATAGGGGGAATAATGATCTTCAGATTCTGACCTCCTGGCACAGCACCGAGATTTATCAGGAGGGGCATGTGACTAGTTAAGACACACAGCCCCAGCTTGAAGGAAACAGCTGCTCATTTCATGCTTTAGCACTTGGCAGCTGGACAAGGAAGGGTGATGTTTGTGTTGAATACCTCGGCAGAACCAAGTACAGTAAGTGATTTTCCTTGTTTTTGTTTTGGTTTGGTTTGGGGTTTTTTTCCTAAACTACCACCGCTTTCCTATTTTCATCCCAGACCTTTCGTAAAAACACTTAAGGGTGAGGCGTATTTTTGTCACTTCATTGATAAGCAGTCATTCATGCTCAGGCTGACTATATTTTTCTGACCTGTGATTAACAACAGCGTTGGTTTTGCCCTTGCGGGGAACAACACAGGTACCGTGTTTTGTCCTCATGGTATCCGGGAAGGGAAAAAACACGGTTTCTTTACTCAGATGATGGACTGAAGAGGTTGTTTATGATGAATGTATTTTCCTTTTGCTATAGAGCTAGCTAATGGGTAATGATGCAACTTTAGTATAGGGCAATTTCAGCATTTGGCTTAAAAGTACTCGGAATTGACAGAGGAACCTCCTCAAAAGAGGGTCTTCGATCTGAAGAATGTTGCTTATCACTGGTTACTTTTGGGGGGGTGAATGCAGAGATTTTTGGGGGGAGAAAATGGTAGAAGCAGAGAAACACAGGAAGACGGTGAAGATGCACTGATTAAGATATAATTGAGTCACTCTGGATAGTAATGCATAGTTAGATTATGAAGATTGAAAAAATCCTCCCCAAAACCAAGGAGTGAGTATTCTAAATATCTTCAAGTTTTTAATTCAATTTATTTTTGGATACTTGCATTTTTGATTTTTTTGCTTCATGAATGATTGATTTCTCCATCTGATAATTTTTGAATGTTAAAGTCTGACGTTTTGCTTTAAAACACAAGAATTTAAGTAGAGAATATGCAAAAAGGAGCTTTTGATCAATTATTTACAGTGAGATGAATTAAATTTTTTGAAGGAAGACTTAGGAGGAATAAGAACAAATGAACGGGCGATGGAGCTTGATATGTGGTAAGACTGAGGGATGCCAGACGCTTTGGGGAAGGTTAAAGAGGAACAGAGGTAGAGAGCAGTGGGGTCCTGTTGAAGAAGGTGTCAAAAAGCCTGAATTTCAGAACAGGACTAAGGGTAGACACTGGCAGGTTTAGTGAATCACGTAGTCCCTACTTTAAAGATGGGGAGAATAATCCTTATTTGAAGACTTCTCACATAAGAAAGAGAAAATTATTTCTCCTTGAAGACTTTTTTAGTTTTATTTTAAACTACAGCGTATGGCTTTGCTGGTTAACTGAAAATTTTATAGGAAAATGTCAATCAGTTTCAGTTGGTCACGAATCCAGAAGTCTGCCTGGCTTTCTGCCTGTTTGAGTCTCCCAGGGTAGGCTGCCTTTGAACTAAGAGCTCAAATACTGTCAGGCTGCGGTGACACTGCAGCCCTCGCATGCAGTTGGCACACGATGCCATGAATGCAGCAGGCCTACAGGGCCCTGAGGTGCCTGGCTTTGTGCTCAGGACCCCCTAGTCCCCCAGGAACCTTGGCTGCAGTGGGGCCCCTCAGGCCTGCCTGGGTCTTCATCCCATTAGGCTCAGGGAGAGTAACTGGTCCGCTCTCACTTCTTATTCTGATCCCAGCATAACTTGCTTTTTCTTCAGAATTGTAGGAATTCTTCATTTTGGGTAGGACTATGCCATGATGTGCTTATTTCCAGACATTGTATATTATGTTTGTAATGAATATTCTTGGTTAAGCAAATGGCCCAGTCAGATGAAAAGGTCTGTTGAAAGACCATCCTTTGAACCTAAGTTAAACCTCAAATCCACCAGAAAATAAATAGATCATTCCTGGTGTGCCGCCTTCTTCCCTATCTCTGGCATAACTGCTGTGCCAGGGTTAGTGCAGAAGGCTGATGTAAAGCCATATGGTTCTGCATCAGCTGGATTATGAGCCAGCTACATGTGCTTCTTGTGCAACTGATTTTATTCTCAGGCATCCCTGGGATTTAAGTGTAGTAAAAAGGCAACTTGTGATGACTGCGTAGTAAACATTAGACAACTGCACTGCTGAGCTTGTCTTCAGGTAATAATGTCTGAAAAAATGTCACAGCGGTTGCTGTATCGTCTCAAAGAATTGTGATGGGAGAGCCCAGTTTTGTGCCTCTATCCTATTGATTATCAACGTCATTTACAATAAAGAAGAATAACTCATCACTTGGATCTGCAAAATTTACAGCTTTGTTTACAGCTTTCAGATGTCATTACTGTCTTATTTTGAATGAAGTTCAAGACTCGTAACTAGACTTTAAAATGTCCTGTCCACAAAATGAAAAAAACTTGATCAACATTACAAGATCGATCCTTATCACCAACCCATTTTGGTAGGGATACTTATGGTTAAACACAGTGTACTTTGAGAAGTGAGAGCATTGCAGTCTTCGGGCTCTTCTCACTTTATCACTTTTCTGATGAACGCCACTGGAACACACACTGATTTTGCCCTGGAGCAGAAGACACAACATCTGTACCACCACTCTTTTACATTATTTTATAATCTCTTCATCCACAAAAACATGTGCTCAGCTTTTCGAATACATACACACCCACACTCACACATTATGATCATGTAAGTCAAGGCAGGTCTGCAGAGGCATGAAGTACATGAGTTAAATTGCAGCATGCTTTGTTTGGGAAAGCGCTCAGCCCATGTGTTTCCCAATGATGCACCTCCAGAAAGTCCAATACCTAACAGAAATTGTTCGTCCTGGAATTTTTTTTATTGCATAGTAGAGGAGGTTTGGTAAAAGTGTGACCATTTCTGTCCCTCTTGCAGAAACTCAATGCATACTCGTATCAATGAGAGCCTTGTAAAGTTCCTGTTAAATGCTTTACCCTAAGGAAATGATCAGGGCAGCCCAACAGTTCTCTGAATGGACGTATTTTTGCTCTATAGCAAACGTCTAGCTGAAGAGTAACCACAGTTTTGCCAGCCCCTCTCTCTCGTTAAAAACAGCCTTTGACAGAGGAGCCACTCCCAGAATGTTCCTGAATAAAGAGAGGAACTACTTTTAAAAATACTGAAGGAGTACTTACGTTGCTTTCTTTTTCTACTAAGCTGTCCAGGCCTGGCTACAGAACAGTTGTACAGGTACTCTAAAGAACTTGCACAAAATGTTTTCAATTAAGGTGTTTGTGGTATAATCATTTTTCCACTGCTAAATTTGATAGATGTGTTTTCACATTGGCCCTTTCTTTTAAGTGAGGAATGACAATGTTTTATACCCAACTGTTTGAATGAAAAATCTGAAACAAATTCTCAGGTCTTCTGGTTTTTCCTGTTCATTGCTTTTCTCTGTGTTTTTTCTATTTCATGTGAGTAGTCGGTGCAGTAGTACCTTTTCAGTAATAGGTTTGCTTACTGGTATAACATATCTGAAAACCACCTGACCACCAGATTAGAGGCATTGGGACAGGGTAGAACTTCTCTCTTGTAATGAAGGTAAAAGAATATCAGCTACAAGCACTGGCAGTATCAACGAAACAGACTTGATGAGGCCAGTTCAGATACAAAGACTAATCCTGCAAGTGCATTGGTATTTGGCTAGCTGAACTCATGAGTGGTCCCATCAGAAAGTTCAGCTTACCTGTATGTGCGTATGGGGACAGGATCAAAGCGTGGGCAGGTGGAAATACCCACACAACTGATGTTTACACCTCAGCAGAAAATACGCTTACCCCTGAGAATTACTCTGGTTGTTTTGGTAGCCATCTGCTCTCTCACTTCTCTGAATAACTGCTCCCCTTGCTGCAGTCTCCTCTGACCACATTCAAATAGATGAAATGGTTTGACTCTCTCTACACTGTACTCTCCCACCTGTGATTTATGCATATTCTCTTTACTAATGAGCTGGAGTTTCTCAGGCAAGGGGAGAAGGCTTCAGCACCTCAAGAACCAGCCAGGCATAATAAACTGTGCAAGATTAGTGAGCTATTCTTCTTCAGTTACTTTATATATTTAGTTCCTGCAAACAGAAAATAACCTCATCATCTTAAATTAACACAGATTTAATATTAGTGATTCAACAGAATGTCTGTTGAATGTCTTTGAACTACCACAGAAGTCATACCAAGCTTAACGTACCTAATTTCTAGCTAATATACGTTGATATAATGTGTTATGTATATCAATACACTTCCATACACAACTGCTTCCACTGCTGTTAAAACTGCCTGTCCTTTCCACGCTTACTATGGAAACAGATGTTCCACTCAGAGTAGCAGTGGGCTTGTGTGAGAGACTCTGGAGCATGCGAAGTGTGTGCAGGAACAGGATATCCAAGATGAACAAGGATTTTCCATTCCTTTTGAAGTGTATTTTGCTCCCTATGCCTGAAACAAGTTGATGGTTTTCAATGTTGAAATCAGTCTTAGGGGCTGGTGTTTGATGATACGGTCAAATAGATTGAACATGACTTATATTGGGTATATTTGCATTCTTGCTAAACATGTGGATGAGGCTGTCTTTGACACATGACCAAAGGCTGCGTATATTCTTTGTTATGATGCTATATTCTTTTTCATATTCTTTAAAAAGATATAACATTTCCCCAGCTTAAACTCTGGCCTCACCAAATTTAATTTCCTTCATCTGTAATAGCATTATTAGAGAGAGGCTTCCATTGATAACCTGTAATTCACTTTGGTCCAGCCAATCCATAATCTTGATGCTGGTTCATATGGCATGCATTGTTAAGTTCTGTTTGTTTTGCAGCGCTCCAGCATTTGAACCTAGAGCTTGTTTGGAAATTTCTGGTGTTGCTAGGGGGAAGTAAAAAAAAAAAAACAGTTTATGCAAATACGCAATTGATTACCAGTGGGACAAATTACATCAGAAAATCTTTGCTGAACTAGAGCTTGAATCAACTTACTGTCTGGACATATAGTGATTTTTGTCATCTGAATCAGAGTAGCTGTGACATTCCAGCCTTATCACACTGCTCATGAAATAGCTTCCTTAAAAGACTAATAATAAGCTCCTCTGCTAAAGATGTCTTGCCTGCTTTAGCTTGCTTACTCATACTCTGCTTTACCAAATTCATGAACACATACTTCCTGGAACAGCTGCCACCCTTCCTAAAACTCTTGGTTTCCAGGCCCTGCCCTGATGACTGTCTGTATATTTTTATCTTAACTAGGCACAGGGGCAGGAAATAGAATTCACTTTTTTTTCCTCCGCTTCTTGAGTGAGTGCTCTTCCCCTTCAATTATACAGTCATGCTCTTGCTTACTTTCTCTCTGCAGCCCACAAAAAACCCTCTTCATTATTTCATTGAATATGGAATTTCATTGATGTTCTGGGGCTGGTAAATCTACTTTGTAGTCTCAGCCAAGACAGTGGGAGATTTACGGTTCCTCCACTAATGGGAAGAATGGATCCTGTATCTCTCACAGTTTTAAGGAGTGTTCGGAGATCTTGGATAAAGACCTTGAGCATCACAGCGGCACCTGTCAGTATGGGAGTGACATGCTAGGTGTGACCAGAGCATGCTTAACACAAGCGAGACAGAGGAGTTTCTGATGTACAGATCTCAAAAGGATTTAGGAACTTCTTGGTGTTGATAGGTTTCTGGAAGCCCACTGTTGGGCATTTGGGGACTTTAATATCGAAGATACAGAATAAATGTTGAAAGGACTTTCGCCTTGTTGAATGAGGAGACGAGAAGTGAGAGACCAGGCTGAGAACCCTTGTAGTCAGGCCCTGGAAGTGAAAGGGAGCCAGAATTTGGGCTCTTAGCCTTCTTTTGGATCTAGTTCTCAGCTCACATTGCAGAACCAGAATAAGAGAGGTGGTTTTCAGATTAATACATCTTAAGTAAAAGCTCTTTTGCAATTTGCTTCATGTCTGTGTTTCAAAATCGGCTCTGTTTGGAATTCTTGCACTAGTTTAACTATATTGATTTGGAAATCGGTGTGAACTCTGCCTTGAGTGTGGTTACCTAGTATACTAGTGCTTATAGAAACATTGTTTGTTCCTGTAAGTAAGCTTGAAAAATAGTGAGCTGTTTTGAAAACTTCACTGCAATAGCAGTCAGTCTCTCAATGCTGAATACTGGGGAAGGGAAAGCTTCTAAATCAAGATCTACCTAACACCTCTCACCCTTTAATTTCCTCCCCTTACTTGACCACTTTTTTCACTTCATATTAGCTTTACTGCATAGCCACAGGATTTTTTATTTTTTATTTTTTTAGTTATTATTGGAGTTAAGCAGACCTTTCTTCTGCTTAAAAATTCTGATAATCTCCTTAAATTTGATAAGTATATGCTAAGGAGTAAATAGTTATGAGTTTCCTCTGATTCCAAAGCAAACAGGCTTGGATGAATTTACTAAGTGTCTTCCAAGTTACTCATGAGGGCAACAGATACTTGGGATGGCCTGAACCAGCCACTGCAAAGGTGTTATACTACCAATTAACTGAAGGGGTTTTATCCACACAGCCCAAAAGGTACTTGGTGGAGGATGTGATTCTCATCTGTTGCAGCTACACCAGCTGTTATTGTTGCTTTTCAAATAATGGCAAATCTATGGCATAGCAGCTCTACAAAGCATGTGTCTTGGGATTTTCTAGGAGGATTATCTTAATCTTTTAGGTAGAAAATACCGGTTGCACTCCAAATACATGAGCTCTAGAGAATTACAGTATGGTATCTTAAGACATCAGCGTTGCAAACTCTAACCAATGGGTTTTGGTAAGGTTTGTTTCTCTGAAGTCCTGTTGTAGCAATGTGTTCTGTAGTTGCGGAAGTGGGATATTTGTGTAGCTGCAATCCTGTCATAAATATTCTTTCATACAATACATATTTAACTACCAAAATAGTATTAGCAAACTAAAGATCAAAGTTACTTGTTTAATGTATTACTTATTAAGCCAGGAGCTGTAAGATGCTTTTCCTCTTTTTTCTTTAAGATAGATTTTTTTTTACAGTGCTCCTTCCCCTTTTCCTAATTGTCTTGCTGTTCTGTATATTTTTATATATAGCATCTTGTTGTGTTTGTGTTTCAGGTCTTTTGATGAGAAATTCCTGTGTAGCCATTGCTCTCTTTTTAAAGAAGGCAGTTAACTTGTTGACTGCAAACTGTCTTATTTTTAGGAAGGTACATGGTTATTAATAAAACTCACTGTTCCAAAAACTTGGATGTAGGACTCAATTGTGGTGACGCTACTCTCATATCCTGTACTCTGTAGACTTCTTCTTGCATTGTAAACAATTTTAGAGGTTTGCTGCGTGTCTTCATACAGTCGTACTAACCAGTGTGTGTTTCTTAGTAGACTGCTTAGTAAGGAAGCAAAGTTTAGTCAGCTGACTGATGGTTGCTTTGTAACTTAAGAAAAGAAGCACAAAATCTAGTCAAGCGTGCCAGAAAGAGCAAATAATCTCTTCCCTTCTCTTCTCCGTTGGAGGTTTACTATTTTAAGAACCTCTGAACTGGCTTAAGAGACACTGTATGCTTGTGTTTAAAATACTTTCTTTGTATCATTAAGAAATCCAAAGCTGCCATTGCTTCACCCGTCTTCCCAAGGGAAACTCATAGAAAATAACCAAATGTAAGGAACTGTTTATGTATTTTGATGTCCCACATCTGCTGACAAAATTTCACAAAGAAAGATGCTGGATCCCTCCTGACCTCCAGGATGTGTTTTTACTCTACCAGCTTTTTTGCCCATCTGCTTGCCTGTGAATTGTGAGTTACTGGTGACTTCCACAGACGAAAAACTGTAGCACCACACAAGGCAGGCATCCCTGATTCGTGTCAGTGTGCAGTAGACAAAAATTTGCGTGAGCTCCTGGATTCACACAGCAGATCTGTCTACTGTCATGTGTGTCTGACTGTTTTCTAGGGTACCATTTTAATTTGCTTTCTCCCTTTAAAGAGCAACTGCTCTCAACTGAATGGGAAGCTGCCACCAGGGAGTGGGAAGGATTACTGGCCATTAGCAACTGTTCCAGTCTCTCTCCTTGTCTGGGACCTATTTGGACATCTGTGGGGAAATGGCACTTACATGTGAACCATTTTCTACATTCATCAAAGGAAAAATGCAGGGTGATTTCATTAGAAACGCACTGTAATGTGTAAATGAGCAAAAGGAGCCAAAGTTCTGTCCTGCCCTTTTAACTCTGTCATGCTCCATCTCAGACATCCAGCTTCCCATTACTTAAGTCTCTGAAAGCCTCTTCCTGCCTTTATTGTTTTGCCAGTTGCTGCCTTCAATTTACTGCACTGATAAGTACTTCCCAGGCTGTAAATGTGTGGTGGAGATATTTCTGAGGCTGCCCTGTGTTTTGATTGTAGCCACAGGAGGAAAGGTCAGCAGCAGAGCTGCTCTCACTGCACGGGGAGGCCATTCCTCACACCGGGATAGGTATGGGTTGTGAATTCATGGGGAACGATGTGAGGCAATGTATGGGAGAACTGAAGAAGAAAAAATAAACACACACTTAATCTCCACTCTTCGTGAGGTTTTATCCTTGCATTTTCAGACGTAATGTAACTGCAGTTACATGCTTGGGGCAAGCCAGGCACCAGAAAGAGTGAGACATCAGATACGGTCATCAGTGCTGGAAATGCTTGCAGGTAGGTAGGAGATATTGAAGTCTCCCTTCACTGGTATCTGTGATAGCAGATAATCATTTTATCTTCTCTTGGTACAGTGTAGCTGCAGAGATGGAAAAGAGAAGAGGGAATGTGTTTTAATATTTTGCTTTTTGAGACACATAGCTACAATTTCTGCTGTTTGGGTGACCAGCACAAGCCTATACAGACTGGCGTACTTGAGAGGCTACACACGTGTCTGTAATTCCTGTGGCATCATTATAACTTGTGGCACAGATGTTTGCAATGTGGGTGGCTGCCAGCGCAGGCCTAGAAAGTATTGTGCCATGAGCAGTTAGTCTGCAGTGGGAAATAACTGGAAATTATAGAATTATGTGGAGTGAAGAAGCTTTTTCCAAGGGTAAATTGATTTGTAAGCCATGGGTGTATCAGACAAGAACTTTGATACCAAACTTACTGAATTTTAATACAAGTTAGAGGCTCTTATTGTTCCTTTTGCATTAGAATTGATTGACTGCAAAGTGGTATGAAACAGAAAGCAGTGCAAACTCTCAAAACTGCTATAACTCCTGGAAGATACCACAGCTTCCAAAAATGCACTACCCAGGGACTATGCAACTCTAGAAGAATTTTGGCTCAGTTAAAAATTAGACAAAATAAGTTTCATGGGGGAAAATTTAGATCTTCAAGTTGAACATATCAGAAGGTCTAGGTAAGTCTGGCCTAGGATTTCTTAGTAATCTAATTAATAAATAAGTGTGATTTTTCTCGCTTGGCTTGAAGAGAGTATAGCTGGCAGAGGTAAATAAAATATTTTTAAAATTTCGTAACAGGTGTATGATAATAAATATACTGGTCTTTGTCATTCAGAACTGAAGGATTGATTATTTCCCCATTCATTATTTAAAATAACTAAAAAGAATGTTTTTTCTTGGGCTGGTCCAGTGTCATTAAAGCCATGTAACTATGTAACCAGTCAAGAATATATGCTGATAAGGTGGTTTTTTCCCCTGACTTGACCTGTGTGACTAGGCTAACAAAGTAGACTTATTAATAAAAGACTGTCTAGTCTGTACCCAAGTCTGTGAAAAACACGGGTAATTGCTGAGAGTTTCTATGAAGGCTTGCAGGCAGCATCAAAATTTTTAAGAGATTTTGACAGTGTATCGATTTGGTTTCTGAAAAAAGATTGAGTCAGAGTGTGTGAACTCTTACAGCTGTTAGCTCTCCTCTCCCAATAGGTAGTACTTTGGTCTTGGAGATCTCTCGTGTCTGAAGGGCAAAGATTCCCAGATGAGCTGTGTCCCCTGGGATCATACATATTAATCAAATGGCTGGTGTTTGTAATTTTATTTTTGCTTTACTGGGAATAGCAAAACAATTTTTGTGACAAATCTACTGAGAACTGTGGCTGAAAGTTTTCTTCTTTATGAAGACAAACTAAAGTCTTCCTTTAGCTCTTCCTTTTAACCTGATGCATTCTGGGCAACTATCTTGACCTGTGGAAAGTGGAAGTATGATTTCATCATCATAGAACATGGATTAAATGTAGGATGTGTGTTCAGATTTTACAGCCATTATTAGCTGGAGTTGTTACAGTTATAGAGGCAAATGCCAACACGGTAAATTGAGGAAGCAAATACAGAAGTGAATGGGACAAAGCTGAAGTATCATAGATAAAATGCTAGAATTGCAATTGAGAATGGAACTTTTGTTGTTTTTACAAATCCAGTTATCAAGTTATCTATTATTTTAGGGAGGTTGTAAGTGAGGAAACCTGGGGTTTTTTTCTGTTGTCTCAGAAATTATCTTGGTTATATTTCACAGAAAGATATTTAAATGCTAGACAAAATGCTGTCTAAGCAGATCAAGCCTGATTCAAGTGACTTTCTGATTACTGACATTGTCCATTAGCATTCCTCATGATTTCTGCAAGCCTTACTGTTAGGTCAGCATGTATTGTATCCCATGTGCTAATTTCTTAACTTCTACAAGGCATTATGTGGCTCTAAGCTATCAGATTGGTAATGCATGTGAGTGGATCTGTATATCCACTTGGTTTCCTACCTGTCGTCCTATTCATTCAACCTCTGTTCCTATAGAAGAGTAGATGTCTAGGCCTCAAAATGGTTTATAATACCTCTCTATGTTAATTGGGTGACCTGTGATAAACTGGAAGTAAATATTTAGCTCGGTGGACTCTTCTCTCAAAATTAAACATAATGAAATTCATTTTGACAATGTGTAACTTGCATGCTTTCATGCTAAGGCGACAACTCCCCATCCTGTAGAGGCTATATTGGATGTAAATGGCAAGGTGGCAGAGGGGCTGCAGACATGGCCTCTGTGGAAGGAGGCCAACGGCTGCCCTGTGTTGGACACTGCCTCCAGCTGCCTTTGCACAGGCCTTGTTGCGGGCCACAGCTGAGCTAGTTGGTGGCATCTCTGTAAAAAACTATTTAAGGCAGAAAGCACCGAGGAAGAAGCACAGGACAAGAATGAGAAGGAAGGAACAGCAGAGAGAAACCGCTGTGACTGCACTCCTTGTTGCCTCACCAGAGGGACTCAGTGCAACCTGCAGCAGTAATGAGGGGGAAGGAGAGGTGTCTGGAGCGAAGCTCAGCCTGGGAAGGTGGGATGCAAGCTGTTTTATTGTTTGTCTTATTTGTTTCCCAATACCCAAATCGGTAATTAAATACTTACGTTGCTTGGCAATGAATTAAGTTTTACAGAGATTACACTGGTTTGGTGTAGGCAAATTAAATGGAATACGTGAAACTTTGTCCTGTGGAGTCTGTAGAGCTGTGGAGCCCCTAACATCCTCCTGTGCAGTGTCTGTGGTTAACATGAGGCAGCAATGTGCACTTCGTCATCCCCTGTCCTCTCCCCTTTTCATACATGGACATCCCACTCTGTTTAGTGTCTTTTGAAGCTCCCCTTTGATCCAGAAAAAGAGTGAATCAAAGAAATAGGAGTTTTGTGTAACTACTCTCTACAGGTGTGTAGCAAAGGTGAATGAGTACCGGTGAGTCACGTCAGATGAGCTCCACACTCTCATATTTCATTTTCATTCCTCCCCTGCCCCCAGGAAGGCTTGTCTCTTGCATTCTTGAAGCAGTGCCACAATCTCTCTCTTGTTCTGTTCCTCGCTCCATGTGACAAACATCATCGATAAGCCAGATGTGCCATGCTGCAGCCAGCTCTATGTGATGCCTGAGGTCATGGACTGGGCCAGAAGCACTGCCATTAGTCTGCTTGAGAGCCCAGCCTCACTACCCTTTCCTACCTAGCCCAGCTTCAACACTTGTCAGATGCTGGAGCAACCTGACCGTGTATGTCCTCAGAGTTTTGTAGAGATGGACTTGTGTGTACTGTAATAAACTAGTACTGACCACCTACAAGCCATATTTAGCTGCTTGGAGAGGAAAATCTTCAGGAACCATGCATTAGGCAAGACCTATGTTGACTTGAGCCCAAGCAGATGTCTCAATTGTACCTGTGTAGGCAAAGGTGCAGCTGTTACGTGTCCCAGCTGGGGTTCTTATTATGGCAATTACGTAATGTCTGGAGACTAGTCACAAGAAAGGACCTTGTTGTGAGAGCCTCTGCTACAGCTACAGGGTAGCTCTGTCTGAAAAGCTTGCCCTAGAATAGAGCAAGACAAGATAAAGGAAAAAGGTGTAGCAAGGGGAAGTTACACTTAAACCTTCTCACGAGGCTCTGGATTTGTTCTTGGCTTCTTTTTCTGATTACTGCCACTGATTCTATTTCCCTGTTCAGCTGCTTGTGTTTAGCACCCTTTCTCCAGCAGCCAGGTGGAAGCCGTTTGATGCAAACATCCAGTGTTGTTTTGTATAGGCTTGGGGGAGGGGGAGATAAGGGGAGATCTGGCTTACTTAAACCCCCAAGAATGTCTTATCCATGTAAGGAATGTGGCTCTTCTGTGTGCAGGCCTCTGGAAAGTTTATGGATAAACTGAGACCCATAAAGGTGCCTCTGTGTTGGAGTTGAAGTCTTTGTGTGTGGCTGTTTATTGTTCCTAAGTAGAAGGGGAAAAAAGCCCACTTTACATTAATGGGGAAAATGCTACGCATACATTTACCTTTTCTTGGCTAAAAAGCAGTTTAAATTTCATAAATTAATATTACTCTGTATGTCAAATTTAAGCCTATGTAACCCTGACTTACTGATTCAGCTTCCACTCGTAACGAATATAACTTGCTTGAAACCCATGAGAAAGTGCCCACATGGGGATTTGTGCTGGCTTGACATTTTAATGTCAGTTAAGCTGCTGTAACTTGGAGGTGTGGACCTCCCCTTAGTAGCTTCCAGCAGTAAAAGTGATGTCTTCTGGCTTGACTAACAATGGCAACCAACATTTAAAACATCACTGCATGCCGCCCGCTCTGTTTGCACCATTTGGTGCTTTTGCGTAAGACCGCAAGTTTGCTGGCAGGGTATCCCGATTCTATTAAAAACTAATGTGTTACAACTGATCACTTCTGTCTCAGGAGCTTGCAGCCTGCACTCTGGTTTTAAATATATCTATCATGACAGTCCACGACAGCGCCATCTCAAGACTTCCAAAATGTTCAACACAAAATGCAATTACACTGCATGAGGATGCTAAGGAAAGCCATCTGCTTGAAGTAACTGTCTGTGTGCTTGTGTCAGTCAGTACAATGACAAGACTTGGAAGGGACTCTGTGTCTTGTAGTTCAGTTCATCAGGAACTTTTAGTCTCTGGTCACATCACTTCAGAGGTTTCTGCTCCCCCCCAAGTAGGAAGTGCGCATCCCATAGTGGTAATATTTCATGAAATAAAGCATGACATGCCTGATACCATGACTCAGTTTATAGGAACATTTTGGTTTTATCTATTACCTAAGTTAAGGGGGTCCCCTAGACAAAGCTGAAGACTTTGAGAGAACACTAAGGCTTGTGTTTATCGTTTTTCTATCATCGTTCAGTCAGCCCTGACTATTGTCCTGAAGAGCCTTCCCAGCATGTGGCACGTTCCCAGAAAGACCTGTAGTGGAGTCTGTCATTTCAAGTGACCTGATTAAGAAATGAGAATGGATAGCTGTGGAGGATTGTGTGCCTCGTGTCCTTAATACACAGGGGCAGAGATTCTCTAGGTTATGTTTATTTGGAAGTCCAACTGCACCTTTGGCAACCAATCTTTAAATAGTAACCACTTATTTAAAAGTTTTAAAATCCTTATATGTATTACATGTTTTTATATATACACATTATTAGACGTGTATATATACATTATTATGTATATTATTATACATGGATTATTACATTTATTATTTTTTTGGTGTTTAGCCATTGATTATCAAAATACAATTGATTTATGTAGATGAAATTTATAGTTGTATTTTACTTATCCATCTCTAGAGATGTTGGTGTGGCTAAATACCATCATGGCATGATATAGACAAGACATTTATTGTTCCAGTAGAACAGCAGTGCTTAATCACACCAATAACGATGTAATGGTTGTGTTTGTTGGACTCTGCAGTCAAGAGATGTGATATCAGGTTTGCGCTCAGCTGGGGCTTAGCCCCAGTCAGCCAGTTACTCCTCCAGTGGAAATGTTTCCTTCTTCTTTTAGAAGCATTATGCGAATAAAGCCATGTAGTAGTCAGGCAGGCTATTTGGGGGGATGGTACTGTAACATCAGGATTTAGGCATCTACTGGTTAAGTACTTTTCATGTAATTTTAAAAAATCCTACAATTTTATATGGAGCATTATTTGTTGATTACTATATGGTTGCCTTAATACTGTTTCCAACAAGATAGGCATGTTACTGTCCTATGCTGTATATTGTAGAGGATGGTAATACGAACAAAACTGAAAAGGCAGATCAACCCCCCCTCATTTCATGGTCAGCAGTTTTCAGGGGATAGGAAGAAAATGCAATGGCTTTTCTGAATTCTATTTTTTAAAGAGCTGACTAAAAAGTATTTCGAAATAGCCAATGTAAAATTTATTTTAGTTTTTTCCTCTTGGAAAGAAATACTAAGCCTGATGAAGTTGGAAGATCTAGATAGCTGGCTCTGTGAAAAACTGAGCCAGTAATTTAAGCACTTAGAGAAGTGGATTTGGGGATGGTTGAAAAGGACAAACATGCCCAAACTGGGATTCTAGCAAAAGTTAGGTGTCAAAGTACAAAGCTGTGATCTTGAAAAACACTGCTCAGTTGCTGGCTACGTCTCAGAACAAGTAAACCAAGCAAATGCTCTATTTTGCTTGGGGTTTTTTTCCCCTTTAAATACATAAACAGTCTTGAGAAGAAAGAGTAAACCTAGGGTGACCCTGGGTCACGTGTGGCCTGACCCTCAGGTTAGAGAGCCACTTATCTCCCTGTATTCTCTCCCTGGTCCACTTCAGACAACTTCAAGTCTTGTGCGATAGCACAGCTTTAGCAGGAAGGGTCAAGGCTGTTAAGCCTATCTCGAGCCATAACTGTTAGGACACCTTCTGCTGCCATGCCAAGTGTGTGTTCAAAGCCAAGGACCACTGTGTCCTCGCCTTACCTTCTTTCTTCGGTGAGTGCTCTGGCTGCTTACTGTTGTGTGAAAGGAGTAGTTCTCCCCCAATTAGTTGTAAATAGGAGATCTGCTCAATTCCTGGAATAACAGATGTGTGTTCCTTCAAGAGGGCGTTCTGCACCACCAAACTCCAACAGAGGAAAGTGCTTTCTTCCAGCTAGAAGGAAGGCACTGCTCTTGTTTCCTGTTGTCTGACCTGGGCTGCTGCAGCATCATGTGTCCGCTGACCTGCAGACACTGCTGGGTGAGCTGTGCCATTTCCTGCAGGCTCCTCTCAGCTTCAGGGAAAAGTGTGTCATGTTTAAATCCTTTGTTGGATGGGGCCAGAAAGAACCTGGCTGCAGGAACCCGTTAAAAATAATAGTGTATTTGACTGAATAGTACATTTTGTAGGTCTTCCTAGCAAAAATACTGCTGCGTGCTTAGAGCAGCCTAAGCTGCTGCTTAGAGCATCCAGAGTCCTGCATGCAGGACTGTGAAGCTGGGTGTATGGAGAATTATCCAGTGTGGGGCACTTTTCCAGGTGCTGGGATGCAACAAGCTGTGCTGCCGTAGGGTCCCCGAACAGTCAAAGGTCTCCAAAGTGGATCTCAGGTGCAGGAAGGAGTGAGCATAGGCCAGCAACAGGCATTTTGCACGTCGAGAGGCTTCACTGCTGTAGATAGAGATCAGCCTCTGCTAGGTGCCTTGACAACTGTGAGCCAGTCTGTGCATGGTCAGTTCAGTGGTGTGGACCTAGCCTCAGCGAACAGCATTTTCTTCTCTTTCTGGAAGTGGGAGTTGTGTCAGGATAGATTAGCCCTGCCTTTTGCTGAGGAGGAAGCATTTCTGTCCATACCCTGGGTGTGAGCTGGCTGGCTGAGGTGGCACCAGCAGGACTGGCAAAGCTGCCGTTGCCTGGTGTCCCTGGGTGGTCAGCCCGCAGGGATGTCTGCAGGGCTGCAAGCTCACAGGGACCTAGCTCAGAAAAGTTGCTGGATGTACTTTATTATTGTTTGTCACATTTCAAACACTTGCTAGAGGTCAGGCAGTAGTGGGACTTAGTCACAGATGGACAATAAAATACTGATTTCTTCTTTAAATATAACCTGAAAAATTATTTCTGAAAACTTGTAACAGAGTATTTTGTGCATTTTTCAGGTAAATGGATATTTGATAATTAAATGCGTAGTAGACTTATGTCATAATTTAGAAGTTTCTGAATATATTCAGCTTTCCATTAGTGTTGAGCTGCCATGGGAAGACTTGTTTTAAAAAGCTGTAGGGACTGATCTTACAGTTCTATGAAAAATAGCCTCCTAGTTTAATGTTTGTTATTAACTTCATTAAACATTTTATGCGGTCTGTGCCAATTAAGACCATTAGCATTACCATGAACAGGGAAGAAAAATTGGCTATGCTTGAAAACAAAGCAGGGTTATTAACAAAAAACAACTTATCAAGTGTAAATAAAATGACCTGAACAAAATGTGCGTCACTGTACATGCATGTCCTCATTTACCATCTGGTTTCTGTAATGACCCTAGCTGTGGATTTGTTTTGTGCTAGTGGACAAACAGTTCAGTAACACTTAAGAACACAAGCTGGAATGTAAGGAAAACCTTACAGCAGTCTTTCACATGCTCTGTATCTTGTGGGGAAAGAAAAAGTTTATAGAAAAGAAGAGCTGCGTCCTGATAAGTTTTCCATACAGTCATATAATTATGGTATCTCTTACTTTCTTCAGATTTTCTGTGGAGTTCCGGCTAGGAATGCAACCAACAATAAAGTGAAAAGGCTGTGCAGCTGAAGAAGCATCTTTGGTGAAAATGCCTCTTATTTTTTGACAACAATTAAAGGACAATGGGGTCGAACACACTTGGGAAGGCTGCAACGTTAGATGAGCTTTTGAACACTTGTATTGAAATGTTTGGTATGCTTTTTCAATATTTTGCTTTGCTGTTCTTGAAATTCATCTTATAATAAATGCCCTGCTGTTCTCTGACTTAGCTGGTCTTTCCCTTGTCAAACAACATTTCTGTTCTGTAAAATTTTCCATGTTTCATTTTGGTCCAGAATCACACAGGCCAGAATTTCCATCCTATACACACTCTGTTAAATGTTCTTCATAGAGATAATGCACAACAGTGAGTATAGTGGTTTTTAAAAGTTTTTTTAAAGGTTTTCCAAATCAACATTAAATAATTGGCGATAGCATGACTTAAGGTTTATATAATCATTTTACTTTTATTAAAATGTGATGTACCAGGTCTGAGGGAAAGAAGAGAAGGAATAGATCTTGATCCATAACACCGTTAATCATGACATACGTGACATTGCAGTCAGATGAGTTCATGGGTGGTCTTGAATGCTTTGAAGCAGGGCCTGAATTCACAAAGCTATATTTAGATTCTTTTGAAATTAAGGACAGCTTTTGACTGGAATGAGATATTAAATTTTTTCCATTGTGTAGAGAAACAAGTATTTAAAGGTGAGAGAGATTACATAATTAAGGGGCAGATCTTGCTACCGCATGTAGTACATCCCCATATATCCATGTCTGTAGACCACTATCAAACCTTTTGTTCTAAATACCTAATGAGAGGTAGCAGAGCCCATATACTTTGTTGGAAATCACGCCTCTCTTCCTTGTATACACACACTCTTGACAACTGTCATCCACGTGTGGTTATCATTTCATACATGCATATCCTCTACAGTCTTTTAAGAATGACAGACAGAGAATAATCTAAGATTGCGGATGTTGAGGAACACTGACGGTCAGCCAGCCTGCCAGGGAATAGCTTTTTGTAGCTTCAGTGGTTACACTGCAAAGGTGCAAAGGTCTGCACAGCAGCTGGAGATGGGACCCTGGGCGGAGACATGAGGTGTTGCTTTGACCTTTAATTCCTTGAGGCAGATCCCTTTGTTAACAGTCTAATTGTTGACGTAAAGCTATAGAGCTGCGATAAAACAAATATTGGAAGTGGTTGTACATAAATCATGTCCCCACCCTTTTGGAGGACTAATTTTTGATTTGTTCTTTGGATTACTGGCAGTCTCTTTGTATAATGTTTAGCATAGTGCTGTCCATACCCGTTTTTCTAGCTGTGGCCTGTGATCTATGTTGATTTTTTTTTTAACCTACCACTGCCATCTAGCAATAGTTATCACTACAGGAGCCTTTGTGTTCTTTGATTTTGTTTCCTACCTATTTGGCAGATAATGACCCAATGACCCAGCATTTCTACTTTTGATTCTTTGACTCTGCTTGAAGAACAAAAGCTCCTCTCTGTTCACGAATATGGTTGTTAATTGACTTGTTGCTCTTTTGCAGATGACAAAGGAAATCAATGCTCCAGCCATTTGCCAAGAACCTTTCTTTTAATGCACCGGTGGTATTTGCCTTCCACAGAGCTGGCTGGCAAGCTTCTGTCCACATATCCTTTCAGGATGACTTGCAAATTGACATTATGCCAAAAGCAGATTGTTTCTGTGACTGCATGTAAAAATGTGTCTATTATTTAGTGACTAAGAAGGTTTAGGGATGAGATTATTCTAGACTGAAAGGTGGAAGTCTCTGAGCTTCTTTCTGCTATTGCTTGTGGACTTTTTCTGTACGTACAGGTTTGCTGAGACATTACTTTGAGTTAACTTCGAATGAGTAGAAATATATTGCCAAGATAACTTTTCAAACATGTAATGGCTGGCTAGCATTGGAGTAGTATGAACTTCTAGTGGCAGCATCTGTGTGTCATTTATACCTCTTAAAGACTTCAGTAATCAGAAGTATTACTGTATTTGGTTAGCCAGAGCTGAGAAGAAACCGTTCAGCCAAATATTCAGAATACTACAAAAGAGGGCAAAAAACGGCATGGCAGCCACAAATGGTCTGTGTCCCCTGAGATGTTGTGAAAGTGAATGAAATATCAGAGCATTCTGTGGTTATCTCTAGAAGAAAAGTTTTATACTGTTTTTTATTCAGCTGGTCTAGTGTCAGAGTCTTCTGTGGATAAAGACGCTGTTACACAAAGCTTTCTTTAACTAGCCTACATATAGAGAAGCCAATGGGGAGAACTGCAATGAATTCAGATTAAAAATCTGCTATTTCATGAGGTAAGCATGTTGCCGGTCCTCTAGCATTTTGGTTTTATGCTTCTGAGAATACTTCCAATGTAATTTCTTTTTGTAAAGAATAAAAAACAGTAATGTAAATATAAAGTTGTTGTGTTTTTTTTAACTTGATCACCAGTTCATAGTCAAGAGTGAATTTCGGTCTTTTGAAAACAATTGTTTACGTTGAGCCATCCAGCCTTTAGGACATTTAACTGTGTTGACCTAAAAAGCTGATTGAAAACTTGTGCTATGATTTACCTGGTGTTTATGAGTGTGACGTCTCTTAGAAGGAGACTAGTTCAGTGCCACACAGAGGAAAGACACATTTTGCTTCAAGATACAATCTAGTGAGGTAGAGGGAGATTCTCTCTCGGCTGTTGGCTGCGGTTCGCACAATCTCTACATAATTTATGATGGCAGGAGTGTGTTAGTGATGCCAAAGCTGTTACAGGTTGGGTATGTTCTGATCCTTGCACCAGCTGTCTCTGACCTGTGTTTCTATGGGAAAGCTTTCATGAGTTAGGCTGTGCTTGTGTAGGAACATCTCTCTGTAAAAGAGAAAGCATGATTTTTTTTAAGCTAATGTGTTATAATCTACTTTCTCTCAAGCAAATGCTTTTTCTTTCTTCCTCTGGACTAAGTTATATTACTGTGAAGAAAGGAAGGCAGATACTGAAAGAAGGGATGATAAAGCTTTTTCCATACCCCCTTAAATATCAGAAGACATCACCTTTTCTGAGTGGATAAAGTGCCCCCCTTAGGCAAGGGATAAATGCAAGAGTCATGTGGGTGTTCTTGCACTGTGAGTCAGGACACGTGTGTGCCTTTTACATGTGTCACCTGAGGCATCACTTTTCGCATTGGAATTGGAATTTTGCATTCCAGTAGATTACTGCTGTGTTGTGCTGTGGTGAGTTAAGCAAAGGAAATTATATGATAAAATAGCTTTTGCCACTTCACTGTCACAGATAATCACAGTAGCAACAAGTTGGTTTAGTCCACCCTCTCTGCCTAAGAGCCATTTGGTCTCAAATATTTCTAAGTCCTATTGAATAAAATGCAGCCACTGAATATATGCAGCCACTGAATGTTACACTTGAATTCCTGGGCATCTCTGAACTGCTCTCTGTGTGTTTCAGATACTGGATTTTGGAATTTCCTGCCGAGTTTAACCTAGATCTTGGGCTGATTCGTTTGACTGAAGAGTTTCGAGAAGTAGCCAGCCAGCTCGGATATGAGGACCACATCCATCTCATTGATATCTCCAGCATGTAAGGAACTTATGACCTTCAGCATCTTCCTCTCTGTCTCTGAAACAGCAGAATTCTATTTCTGTGCAGTATATGAAAACAATAAGGGCCATCTTGGTCTTGAGAGAGCAGAAAAGCAGTTACAAGATATAGTGTCTTTAAATTTGAAGTTGCTAAAGATTGGAAGTTCTAGTTTTAGTGTCACAGTAAAGAAAGGTTCTTATCTGTGTGTAAGTTTTTCATATAAAGGGGAAATAAATAATTTTTCTGACAAAACTCGTGCTAATTAAGTGATTAGTATTACTTTTTTCCTATATTTTTTCCTGTATTTTTCGATACAGAATGACAAGGAATGCGGTGACTGGTGTGTTGTGTAAATCTTGGGTTTTCTCAAGGAAGCTTTTTTGTTCTCTCCTCAGTAACCTGTTAATTTTTTCTAATGCCTTTCTGTGTACTTCTTTTCTATGATTTAATTAGATAATCTTTAGCATTCACATTTGTAGTTTTATTGCATCAAAATGATTACACTACAATTTCCTTGACACACTAAAAAGAAAGTTACCTTTTAAACATCATGAGACAGGTTCCTGTATCTCACCTGATATTGTAGATTGAAAATACGGCATATGCATTGTGACTTTTCCTTATTTAAAAGTGTCATAAAAAGGACAACACTACTAATCTCAGTGAATGCTGCAAGATTTTCTGCAAGAACAGTACCAGTGAAATCACATGAATATTGTCTCTTAAATCTTCAATTTAAAATATTGTTAGCAACCTCTTTCTGCTCTCTGAAGTGCTTTTACTATGGATAGGAATTATTCCACTGCTTGCAAGCAAAATATTTGCCTTTTTGTCCATCCACTTCTTACTGTTTTGTTAGCTGTCTGACTGGCTGTTTCTGCTGTTCCATTATTTCATGGACCTGTAGTCTTACAGAGTAAAAATTAATCCTTGATGTTATTCAAGTCTTTTATTCTGTATCAGAATTTGGTGTGACCTGTTGTTCTTCTATTCCCAAGGCATTTTTCAGTTATGGTTTCCTGTATCACAGGGAAGAATATGTTGTTCTTTTGTTTTGACAGAAATGTGCTATTATCATTTGCACTCTGAAAACTCTGTATTTTCTGTTATGGTCCCAAATGTCTCTTACTCTGAGTGTTTATTGTGTGCTGAATGTCACAGATCAGAAAACTCATGATGTGTCTCAGTAATTTCATACCATGTGTGCAGATCGTGGGCTACACTCACATGTGCCCAAACAGAAATGAGAATTGTACCTGTTTTCTGCTGCAGTCCTTCCTATGACTGGATGAGAAGAGTTACACAGAGGAAGAGGATTTCCAAGAAAGGAAAGGCCTGTCTGCTGTTTGACCATCTGGAGCCCATTGAGCTAGCTGAACATCTCACTTTTCTGGAGCATAAATCTTTTAGGAGAATTTCTGTAAGAAGCCTATGACTTTGTCATTTGCAATTAAGAGCCTTCCCTTAAAGAGTGCTCACATGGTTTGACATTTATGACTTTTTTCCCCTCAACATTTCAGTCTAGTAAATCTTTATAATCCTTTATATGATGTACATAGCCATGGTTGTGCCAGCACTTCCTTGATCTTTTTCATGATTGATGCTTTCAGTGACAGAAGTTAATTTTGTGGATAAATTCTGGGAAAAAAACTACTTCTAAAAGCTACTGCAGCCATGCTACTGCAGCAACTGGTTAAACCAATATTATTGTTCAAAACCTACAGTTCTTTGTTTTTGGTTTTGGGGGTTTTTTCTCTTAGGAAAATAGTTAATAACTTCTCAGGAAACATCAGAGTCTTTTCAATGAATTATTTTTGAAGAGACTGAAATACATATAGTCCTTCTGTAGTCTCTGTTCACTCCATACCACTTCTTCAGAAAACCTCCTTTCATTTGCCAGTTTAGGAGTAGGAGATAATTCTGGTTGGAAGGGATCTCACGAGGCTTCTAGGCCAACCCCCTGCCCAAAGAAGGGTCAGCTTTGAGACAGGTCATGTTCCTCAAGGACTTAGACAGTTGAAAACCTGCAAGAACAACACAACTTCTCTTTCCTCCGCCTCCCATATTGGCAGTGAAGAAAATTCAAATACAGTTGCTTCTTTTCATACAGGATTGTATGTGAACGAGAGGCAAAAATGGTTGAAAATGAAAGTAGAAGCTAAAGTAAAACAAATGAGTAACCCAAATGCCAAAAGAAATGCTGATCTGTGCTGGCAAATATCCATGTGAAAGTCATGTGTTGACACTGTATCTGGTGGCAAATGGAAGCAGTAAGTTCTCAAGATGACAAGGTCTCTTCAGCAAAAAAAAAGGAGACTTTAAAAAGTGTTTAGGAGCATGAAATAAACTCCAAAACTAAGAAAAATATATTAGGTTTTGTGTTTGTTTCAAGAGAGGAAGGAAAAAAAGAGATCAATGAAGAGCTAGTCCAGTCTAAATAGAATCACTTTTGACGTCATTTAATAACCTTCAAAGGTTTATTACTCTAGACTTCCAGTCATGGGAAAACACCCTACTGTGATCTGTGCAATGCTAACCTCAAAGAAGGAGGGAAGGAGAAGGGAAAAAAAAAGATGGATTTCTAACTAGACTTAAGATAGATTTTAATTCCTTTGGGAATTCCAGAAAAAAAACTCAGACCTGCAATGAATTTTCTTTTTGCCATGCTGTTTCTATTTTGTCTATTAATTCATCTTGAATTTTGCTCTCTCAGATGTTTCCCTGCAACCGATTAGAGCTAATTAAGCTCTCATAATGCAATGAAGAGGTTTGAAAGATGCACTGCTTGTTTGTTTATATGAGACTGGTAACCAAAAAAATTTAGAGAATGGTATATTTCCAGGAAATAAGGTGAAAGGCACACCTCAAAACAGAGAGATTGAAAAATGAGCCCAGGATCACTGATTAAAAAATAATTGAGAACAACTACAGAGAGACAATTAACATTTATTTGGACATGTCAATGAGACCAGGTGATTTGCTGTAAACTGTTCACAACTGTATGAGTGCCACTTATTTTTGCAAGGTAGACAAAAGTGTTATCTCAAAGCTATGAAATCGTAAAAGATGATTAGTCTGAATCCTGTCGTTGGTTTTATCTATTTGGAAAAAAAACATGGGGGAGAAGGAAAGGCAGTGTTAACTGTAACAGAAAACATGTAAAAGCGTCTGAATGCTGAGGCACTGTTTATCTGCAGCTCTGAAATGAGTACCTGCTGTGTAAGAGTATATGCTGTCTTCTAGCAGGCAATTTTTCATCAGCTAAGACAACAAAACCTGTGCTGGCTGGCATTGCTATCAATGCCCTGTGCAAGCTGAAGTTGTCATAAGCTTCTGACAATCTGTCTTAAAGGGACAGCTGAAAAGTGTTTTCTAAACATTTAGGGAAATCTAATTCTAATCTAAATCTAATCTAGGTCAGGATATTGGAGTGGGGTGAAAGCTGTTATTTATATACTTCTTGCTTGTAGTGCTAGATAATTCCTACAGAGTATCATGCCATGAGGACATCAAGAAAAAACATACAGGATAAAATGTTGAGTAAATTATGGGAAAGATGATTCCATGGAAGTAGTAATCATGCTCATCATGCATGCTGCTGTAGTACCTGATACACAAACACTTAAGTTTTAAATTGACATTTAAATAATAAAAAAGTGCAACAACAAATTTTAAGAAGGAATGAATGTGCAGCACAATCTGCTGACCCTGAGTCTTGGTCACTTTCTAAATAAGAGGAGCTTTAAAAGGAAAAAATGATCAAAGCTTCAATTTGATTCTTAAATTGCCCACTGTTTTACTGAAAACGCCTTTCCTCTCTTAGTTCACAGACTACCAAAGCTATGTGATCCATGGCTGCTTGGAGAACAATCCTACTTTGGAGAGATCTATTGCTTTATTTAATGGTATCTCCAAATGGGTCCAGCTCATGGTTCTCAGTAAACCAACACCTCAACAAAGGGCAGAAGTAATCACAAAGTTTATCAATGTTGCACAGGTAAGTCTTGCTTATGAATCTTTTTCCTCCAGCATAAAGCAATAGCACAAACACAGATTGCAGTGATCAGATGAACCGGACACTCTTTGTGCTGTTTCCTCAGTGACTGCCTATTCAACATCACTGCAGCTACTCGTTGAGGTCTGGCATGTCTGCGTTTTTTAATAACAGACATAACTATAAAATATTTTTGTTGTTGTTGTATTCTGGTTGACAACTGTCACTATTTTGTGTTTCCTGTGGAGCTATGCTAGTTAAAAAAAGAAGTGCAGAACCATTCTGTTATGCACCCCAGTTTAGTGATTTCTGCTCTAGCAGTACTAGGTCATCTCCTTTCACTTGTTATGTGTGTCACTGGATATTTCTGACGACGTGTTTTTCTTTGGTTTTTAATTATGCGTGATCAACCTCTCTTGCAGAAGCTCCTTCATCTCCAGAACTTCAACACACTGATGGCAGTTGTGGGAGGTCTAAGCCACAGCTCTATTTCTCGCCTGAAAGAAACTCATTCTCATCTGTCTTCAGAAGTCACTAAGGTAGGTGGACTCCAGAATACAGACAGATTGAGCAGAATATTACCTCTTTGTGGTCAGGTGGGTTCTGCAGTGCAGGTGTCTAACCAGCACAATACTTGGATCACGGCAGAGCATCCTAAAAGGCACTTTGGTGGCATTGCTTTTGGTGGGGAAGGATTAGCTCGTGGAGATGCTCTGTTTGATTGCCTGTGCCAGAGAGGAGATTAACACTGTTGACCCCCTGACATGAATTGTGCTCGTTTAAAACAGATTAAGGAAATGCTATGAATGCTTACACAGAGACTTGCTTCTCTGGCTGTTTGTAGGACTGGAATGAAATGACGGAGTTGGTCTCTTCCAATGGAAACTACTGCAACTACCGCAAGGCTTTTGCTGACTGTGTTGACTTCAAAATTCCTATATTAGGAGTTCATTTGAAAGACTTGATTGCTGTCCATGTCATTTTCCCGGACTGGATAGATGAAAACAAAGTTAACATAGTGAAAATGCAGCAGCTTTCCATCACCTTGAGTGAACTGGTTTCCCTGCAAACTGCCTCGCATCATTTAGAGCCCAATATGGATTTAATTAACCTGCTAACTGTAAGTATTGAGCATGTTTTAATTCATTTCAGTTATTCAGATGTTGAATGTCAGTAGGAATATTCATGTCTATAGGGGTAAGTGCACATTGTTATCCCAGTTTTCTAAAAGAAAAGAACAGAAAACAGAAACAAGTTCACATGAGGTGTGAATGACGTCAAAGAGAGTTTCATTGCTATAGTATGTGATGGCTGAAAGCAGCAACAGGATTGTCACCAATAAATTATTTTAAGAATAACAGAGAGAGGGCTGTATTTGTGTTAGAGGAAGTAAAAACTAATTCTGGCTACTTAGAATTGAGCCTTATGTCTCCTGTGCGAAGATTGGGTGACATGTTGATATGGACACACAAGCGAAATTCCAACTTGACTGTCACTGTTCTTGCTCCTCTGTGCTTGGTGTGCCACACAGTCCTCTATCCAGTAAATTAAAAAATGCTCTTGAATGGTGTTAAAGAGCTTCTGCAACCCTTGCTCTTTCCCCTCACCTCACCCCTTGGCAGTGGCTACATTTGGGAACATTTGAAACTTGCACACACAAATTTCAGGTAAGGATTTCAATGCCCAATTTCAAACCAAAGGAAACTGAGATTTCAAAAATACTGAATAAAACATCTTATTCTTTTAAAGCTGCAACTGAAAATGCTAAAAGCAATTAATTTTCAGTCCCCTTTTTAATATGTAGACAATGACTGTCTTTTTATTATTTCAAAACATACTGAAGTGTGGAGCCTGAACCATCAGGCCACATCCTGTTTCTGTTGAAATTTAGTTGTTTTAGCACTGATCTTAACTGCAGCAGTGTTTGACCCAACACCAGTTTTTTCAGGTCATGGATGAAAACCAGCGTCTTGGAATTACAGACAGAACCTGTGAAACTTCGAAAAAGGAATGGTGTTTGTTGTAAACCAGTTGATGTTGCAAGCAAATAAAAACCACCTGTTCTGATGTGCTGGCTGACAGCTGGCTGAATAGGAGCCAGCAGTGT
>NW_010398654.1:0-20110 GCF_000710305.1 Buceros rhinoceros silvestris
AGAAGGGCAGGCCCACTGCAGGGTCGGGGCCTCAGCGCTGCATCCTAGGATATTAAAGCATCCATACATTATTATTATCCCCTTATGGATTTTGATGTGGCTTCGTAAAAACCTCGCTGCAAGAGTGACGAGGGACACCTCTCCGAGATAAAACTGCTGCACATGGGCGTGCTGCAGTCAAGTATTCTCCCAGATGCTGCCTTTGCAGGGAGACAGTACCCAGCTTTGCAAGGGGGCTCAGTGAAAGCGCTCTGCTTTCAACCTCACCTCCTGGAACTACGAGGTGGTGGGAGCTTTTCTCCCCTCACACTTTTAACTAATCCCATGATTGCGAAGAACATTCAGGAGAATAAAAAAAGCAGTATCTAATGATTAGTAAGCCACTCATTTAGCAAGACTGGACAGTGCTTTAATACATAGAAGCAAATAGTATTTCATGAATAAAGCTGCATGAAGCAGCTCAAGTTTTGAGCACAGCTATCATCTTGCTACCGGGTTTTATTCAGAGTTAGTTTCTGTTTTCTGATCTGGACAGTTAATAAAAAAAAAACAGTAGATCCCAAAAATCTCTGCCTCCAGGCCGTTAATCAAACCTACTGACAGAGGAGATTTCTGCTGTAAGGTGTCTGTGAAAGGCATCTAGAAATAGTATAACTCTTCATCTGCAGAGCAGACAGCAGAACCTGGAAAGTGAGTTCAGAGAGAGCACAGCACCAGATGCTGTGTGTGGTGCCTTTTGTGGAGTGATGCAAAGCTTCTCCAAAGTCAAGCTTCAAGCAGGTTGGTGCTGATGCAGTGCAATAGGAGTCAGAGGCTCATTTCCGTTTCAAAACAGGCATAAAGACAGGGCCATGGCTTCCCGTCAGGGCCCATTAACTCATGTGCAACACAAAACTGTTGTGACTACATTACCTTTTATTACAGAGTTCTTTTGATCAGTATTAGCTTAACCATGTTCGCTAAGTCTCCCTATACTCAAACACTTCTGAGCCACTATAACTAGAAACGTGGCAGCAACTGGAGTGCAGAGGTGCAGTGCCAGTGGGTGAGGTGAGCAGAATGTAAGCAGCGAGCAGTCAGCTGGAGCCCCAGGGGCTGCGAAAGCATTATGTGACAGACAGTGCTTTGCCTGTTTCCCGGGAAGATCGGCCCTGAGGCCCAGCATGGCTTCCTTGTGCTTCCAGGGAAGTGGCTGCATGAAGAATGTGAGAAGCGAGAACATCCTGGTGGTTGTGTGGTTTTAATGCCTCAGGATGTAAAGCAAGTGGCTATGCTTTTGTAGACTGAGATCGAGGAAGAAAAGAAGTTAAGAGCCTGCACTGGAGGAGTCACAGACAACTGATACGTACAGCAGTGTTGTGACATTTCAGATGAAGATATGGGTTCAACTGTACTGTGATCATTAATGGCCAAACTGATATTGGAAAGACCTTCACAATTTAAGGGTGGCCCCAATGAAGAACATGCTTAGGAAGAGGATTTGCTACAATACATGGTATCGAATATTAGAAAACCTCACAGAGATTGATACTGAATTCTTCTGTAATACCCTCTCTTCTGGAAATCTATAATGAAAATATTTTTGCTCTTTTGAATCCTATTTCCAGTGCTGGAGAAAGACTGCAGGTGTTTGATGATCCCATAAACAAGACAGGTGTAAATGTGAAAGGCTTTGAAGAAATACTGTACACAAAAAAAAATGAAGCCTACCAAATCTTGGAAAGAGGTGCAGCAAAAAGATCTACTGCAGCTATTTACAGAAATGCATATTTCAGTTGATCCTACCCTGTTTTCAGTTACCATCCATATGAAAGAAACCAGAGCAGATGGACAAGAGCTTGTTAGAACTGGGAAGATAAGCTTGGTTGATCTTGCAGGAAGTGAAAACACTTCAGTTTGGGGCAGTTGATAAAAGAGTTTGCGAAGCTGGAAATACCAAGTAGTCTGTTTGGACTGGTGAAAGAGTGCTCTTGTGGAAGGAAACACAAAGAATCTTAACAGAATCCTTCAAGATTCTTCTGGAGAAATACAAAGAACATCACTAATTGCCACAGTTTCTCCCACATCTATAAATACTGAGGAAACACCGAGTACGCTGGCGTATGCTCACAGAGAAAAGAACAAAATGAAGCCTGAACTTAACCAGCAGTTGCCAGAAGGAGCTATTATGAAGGAAGATACTGAAGAGATTGAGCATCTGAAAGGAGGCTTCAGTGCTGCACAAGAGTAAAATGAAATCTATGGCTTCACTGAAAATTCATTAAGCCCTTAAAGGAAAGCCGACAGCTCGGGAAGAACAAGTTGCAGAGAATATTGACATAATCAGCTCCATGTAAGAAGAAACAATCACAAAACCATTCACAATTAATAAAAGCAAATCTTGACAATGAAAACAGATCTGCAAATCAAGGAGAAAGAGCTGAAAGGCAGATCTGCAAGAAAACAACGTTCCTCTGGCTGAGAAAGGGTATGTTGTTTTCACTTTTGGAAAACACCAAAGAAAAACATGGCACAGGTAGCCATTTGGCTAGTGCTGTTAATGCAAAAGATGTCGCTGTGCAAAATGCACCATGAGAAGGCTGTTGAAGGCAGCAACAAAATGCTGTTGTTCAAATAGGTTTGCAGGAGAACTCAATGTTCTGTTCAATAAAATACAAGATTCAGTTAGTGAGAACAGCCTGAAGCAGCAACAGATGTTGACATCTTATGCATATTTTATTGGTGGCTTCCTATCTACCAGTTGTTCAGCAGCTAATTTGCATTAGGTGTATCGGAGTCTTTTGCCTCTGTTAAAAAATTGGTGACCATTGATTTCTTATATGTCTGAAAAAAATATTACGAAATATGAGTGTGCCATTTGCTAGTAAAGCTGCGCTGTTGAGGTTGACTGGCGAGCACATATGTGGATTAGGAAGAGCATTAAATATCTTGACACCAATGGTGGAAATTGTCGTGGAACTAAACTGTCAGTTTCAGAATAACATGAGGAAATTTTCTGCTGCGGCTGATGAGACAGAGGGCCTTAAAAAGAAAGTAACATCTTCTTAGGAGATCTGTGTCTCCTGCTGGAAAAATCACAGGAATAAATAGCCAATGTTTTTTCTCAGCTGCAAACTACTGTGAGAATTTAAGTGGAAAGGCAAAGTTTGTATATACGAAGAATATACAAAGAATACAGATTAATTAGTGTCCTTACTGCAAAGCCAGCTGGACCTGTTGGCGCAGGAGATACAAACGAACTGAGCGGGTATACTGTCAAAAAATGGGAGTTTGAAGACCACCATCACTGCTGGGCAAGAACATGCTTACCTGGAAACTATGGACCTAGTCAGCAGTAAAACTCCAGTTTCAAAATAAATTTATTGCATCTCTGGATAATTTCAAGACATACATGGTGAAAACAAGAAGATGCTGGTGGAATCAAATGTCTGTTTTCAGCAGCTTCTTAGAGATCTCACAGATGTGTCTCAGGATACTGGTAAATGGAGAGAATTTAAAACTGCTCAGACAGTCACCTTTATGGATCAGCAGCAGTCCTCATTCAGCAATGAGGAACAGCAGATTCAGTGTTTACAATATAAAATAAAGGTTCATGAAGGTTTATGAACGTTTTCAGCATTTTGTATCAGATATTTTGTTCTGTGTTAGGTTGCAGTAGATGTGATTTGGAACTACCACACTGTACAGATCCTACAACAGATTTTATTATATGCATATCAAGAATAAAAACAGCCTTTTGTGTTCAAAGATCCTTGACGTACTGCTGGCACTAAAACAAACTCATGGACGATTTTAAAAGCATTGAAAGTTACCCATGAGAGCTACAAACCGACAGCCTACAGTGACCTTTAAAAAAGAAAGAGTATGCTATATTGCTGCCAGCCACGTTCAGGGTCTCCACATCCATGCTCTCCTTTAAAGGCCTGACAGAATGACTGCTAAAAAAAGAATCTTCTTATCGATTTCCAGTATGTGCTCACTAAAAGCCAGTCAATAGGTAAGAACTTACTCAAAGAACAGAATTGTTCTACAGCTGTTGGAAGGTGGGAGCTAGACATCAAGCAATTCTGTGTAACAGGGAAATGCGATGGATTTATGTATTATATATACAATTTCTTCCAAGAACAATAGTGAATTGTTGCTTGCAGCATTTACAAAATGTGTGACTGTTAAAGAGACAGAAAAATTATCCTTAAATATAGACTTGTCAGGCGCTTTTATTCTCTCTGTATAAGCTTACATTGCTACAAATAAAATCCCTTAGGTATTTTTTATAAGTCTGACTTTAAAGATTGGCATCAGTGTAATTTCTTTATCACTGCAACATATGGCAGGCTTTCCCGCTGCCAAATCATGGCCATGTTTCAGCCTCAGGGTACAGCTGAGTTGAACTTAAAACTGAGTCTGTTTTCAAACATAGATACAGAATTTTATGTTACTCCTTCTGACACCATAAAAGAAGAGTAAAATCAAAAGTCCTGTCACTGGAACCTCTATGAACACTAAGTACCTAGTGGTTCCAGCCGCACTAGGAAGTGTTCTTTCTTTCTAGTTTTTGGATAACATCTAAAATGATAATGAGTCACTACTATATCAGGATCACACATCACTCTGCTATCCACATTGGAAAATTATCCAGTTCAGATCCCAGCATGGACTTGCAAGATTCTGAATCTTATGGTGATTTTCTGCGAGTTTCCCACACAACCACAAGTAATAGCAATCTCTGCTCCTGTGCGATCAATGACTGTAAACCTTCTGTTCTCAGAGGCTCTTTAAAACTCATCTGTATTTAACCCATCATTTCCTCTTACAGTGCTCTTCCTGATTTGAAAAGCTGAATGTAAACCTCCTGTACTGGTGCATGTTATCTCAGCGTTCTGATAATTAGCCAGATAAACACAGTCAAATCCTAGTTACATTTGACAGTATACCAAGCACAACTATTCTAATTAAAACCATAAAAATCTCAAACACTGCGCTAAGCTCTGAGCAATTTGCTCAGCTGAATATTTTCTAGATCATATGGCAGTACCACAAGCATCTAAAGCAAACAAAAAAAAAAGAAAGTTCATCATTAATGAACTTAAGGAAGAAAAAAGGACTATCTGCAATTCCATTCTGTAACCTTGCAACTGGAGCTAGAAGAAAACCCATACGTGCATCAGGTTTTCTGCTTATTGCTGGAGCCAATAAATACCAATTGCATGACACCACCTGCTTAAAAGTAGCCCAGTGGGCAAAAGAAAATTAAAACAGGTAAAGGAGTAAGTATTTCCTTCTCAGTAGTAGATATATAAATAGTTGTGTTAGCTATAACATTGGAGTTGTCTGTGTTACTATTGCTTTGACCTGATTCTTTCATCTGGAACAGGTTTAGTCAGATGAGGTGACATTGCCTGCAGGAGGAAGGAAGCTTCCTGACATGTAGCAGGGTGTGTAAGGTCCTGGTTTGGACCTTGCAATGCTGCCTCTGCTATGCATGTTGTTCTGTAACCTTTACAGAAAGGAAAAAGAGAAGCTGCTGACAAAACAGTTCTCTAAGCAAACCATATAGTGCTGTTGGTGGGTAAAATTGCTGCCCACTGAAAGGTAACAATTTTTTTATTCCTCCATCTCCCTTTTCTAGCTCTGCCCTAGTCTCAAAGAATACTTGAGCATGGCTCGGCTTGAGGCTGCTTTAAACAAAATCATTCTCTACTTCTAAGCTGTTGAAATCAAAACAGTCTGGCACGTTAGATATGACAATCCACAGCTTTTATTTCTGTGAAGTAGGAGGTATATTTCTAACATCAAGCAAGCATATATTACTGCCAGTTCTCTGAAAATGTAGTTGCTACATTTAGTATGTGGCTGCTGTATGAGGCGCTGGAGGCTCTGATGCGTGAGAAGTTCCATGAGCAGAGGAAAGGAATCACAGTATGGCTGGCAAAAAAGAGCAGCGGTAGAGCCTTGGGGAAAACGGTCAGGAAGAGGGAGAAAGACCATGCACTCCTGGAACACTTTTTCCTCTGTGATTGATGAACTTGTTTATATAACGCTTTGTTGAGCCAGGTACAAGCCTGGCATTGTCACTCTACTAACAAGAGCACAGCCCAGCACAGACCACATTACATGTCTTTGTTTTCGAAACCAGTGTACCCAAGGCACCACAGCTTCAGATTATTCTTAGTTCAGCTTTTTCGTACATTCAGGTCCTTCTTACAATGGAAAGCAGCATGGAAATAGTTAAGATCTAAAAGAATGACTGAATGTTTGCTGCACTTTTAATTCTGGGACAATTAGACAACCAATCCTCTCCCTGCTAAGAGGGAGCATGCAGGTGTTAGAAACATACAGGTAACTTACCGAGCTTTGTCTGCAGAACCACAGGACTTTCTATCTTCCCTTTCACAACTAAAGCCAGCAGAGCTGACCTCACTGTGCTGCCTTCAAAAGCCTGAATGATGACTACCATAAAGTTTTATTTGAGCCACTTACTGTTGGTCCACTTTTATGAGGAAAGAAGCAGTAGCTATGCAGAGGACCTTACTGCAGGCAAGCTGGGGAGCCTGAAATGGTATCCAAGTTACCCGAAGCTGAATATCTAAATCAGCAGAAAATTTGCCACAGTCTAGAATGTTCATTAAGAACAAAATAAGTATGCTACCAGCAATTCCTTCCTCACTGAGTTAAAAAAAAAAAATTTAATGCTTTAATCATAAAGCCCTGTAATTTACAGCAAGATCTGAAGATGAGCAGAGTAAGAAGAGCTAGCAGGTACATCTTAGAAACACAGCATGTGACAGAAATACAGGCATGTGTAGCACATTGTCCTTAGTCCTCCTCAACCTGGGACTATTCACTTTCCAGGCACCACCTCAAGAATAGTTGATTCCATAACTGATACAGGAGTTCCAGTCCTAATGCCATGCAAAAGGACATCAGTTATCGTAGGCTGCTGCACTCTGCACTTACAGTTTGGGGTGTACAAAATTTTAAGTTGTTTCTGCAAATGCTACCAGCCTTTCAGCCTTCTCAGTGTGTGTTCTAACCATTCTCTGTGTTTTTCAGAACATTATTGAAAGCCCCATGTTGTCAGAGCATAACTTCATAAACCGTGGCAGGAGGAGCAAGGTAAATTCCCAAAATAATGATGTTCTGTAGATACCAGTGGTACCAGGTGATACCAGTGATACAAGGTCTCAGCTTATTCCAGCATCTCAATGTCTGAACTGAGACCCCTGCACCTTGCCAGCTTTTGTGGACTGGAAACAGAAGACATTCTAGTTAAACGCAGTCACTGAATAGATTAGTCCTCTCACAGTGGTACTTATGCAAAAGAAAACTTGGTTTCTGAAAGCCTGCTATTTTCATGTGCGTGACTGCTGCTGTTAAAGCAGTGGAGGAAGAGATTTCGTAATCACACTGGTTGCAGAAACATGTCTGTACTAAGTCACACCAAAATTTCACCTAACACAGTGTGACTGAACCCTCACAGATTGACTTTTCAATGCTTATCTCTTTAGTTAAGGAACGGTAGAAATGTGGAGTGACTGGTTTCCTGAAAAAAATCTGTTATTCTAAGAGGATGTAATCTTTAATCAATTAACTAACTGGTGATAGAAGGTGAACGCAAGTTCCACATGTATGCAACGGATGTCATGAAGATGCTAGTAGGGATAAGGAGCATGCTGGTTGTGTGTTTTGTCCGGGTTTGCCAGTACGTATGTTTTGTCTTTTTCCATTCTTGACAAAACCTAGACCTCGAAGTATCTAAATACTGCAAAAGCCACTCTAGCACATCTCTTGCATAGGTGCCCCACCCACAAAAAATTCAGGCACATTTGGTTAGGCTTCATGCATTGTGGTCTGTAATACCTTCTGCCGTTTGGAACATGATGAAAGACAAGAAACAGTGCTCTATACACCAGTACTAGATGGACTTACTCCACATGGTACAAGACTTGCTTTATCTTGAAATAAGATTTAGGTATATTACAAGTAACTCCATACAGTATGGGTGGGAGTAAATATGTATGCATGTATTTGGAGCTGAACTTCTGAAATTTGAGGATTTTTAACAGGTACACTAGTCCAGAACACAATATATCTCTCTTCATCACTACAAAAAAATCAAAGCAAGACTACAACAAAAAAACCCCCACACAACAACAAACATTGAATAGAATGTTCGATGGATTCACAGGTTGAGCGATCAGAGGATATGGAAATCCAGGCAGCTTGGCACATAAAAGAGAATGACAATGGCATGATGAAGAACAGTCACATAGATATAAGAAAGAGGAATCTGGCATTTCTGATGCATGGTGCACACTAGAGGAAGGCAGTTTTAGTCCCCAAAGCTAGGACATAAGGGATTGTTCAGTCTGTTTAATGCAGACACTTGACAAAGTCAGCAAGAAGAAGATCCTTAGCACACCAGTTAGAAGTCCTCTTCATTGATAAATTAGAAGGCGTAACATCCCTACCTTAGACACCAAAGTCTTGAACCCCCTCAGCTGCTTTCTGGATTATGATTGTATTTGAGGATGACATATGTGCTACGCTGCTTACTCACCCTCTTCATCAAGGGGTATCTTTAAAAGAAATAGAATGAAGTATGTTTGAGTGGTGGCTTTCAGGGTCACCATTCTGGACCTACCTACATTCCCCCTAGGTCCCATTTAGGCCCCTACATCCTTTGTTAGAGATGGTTCTTGGTCTTTAACAGCTGTAACTGCATTTGTCACCATGTAAAAAGGGTGTAAAAGTATCCTCATACCTGTAGGGTTCTGTCAAATTGAACACACAGAAATTGCAAGGACTGTACTAACAGAGCCACTGAAGTGTCTAACAAGTAGAAAAGCAGTATGGCTTCTGGGTAACTCAGAGTTGAAAATACAGCTTGTACTCTTGTGATACTGCCTTTCAAGCATCATGCCTTTATATTATTAAAAGAAGTACTCAAAATGTGACCTGACTAGGAGGCAGGCAAGCCTGAGTCACTTAGATTTAAAATCTTTTGCTGACATAGATATCTTGGTTGGGATTGCAAAAAAAAAAAAAAAAATCAAAACCCCCAATACAAACACACAAAACAAAAGAAAATCCAAAACCGATTCAAAAAGGCAAATCACAGAATCACAGAATCATCTGGTTGGAAGAGACCTTTAAGATCATCGAGTCCAACTATTCACCCTGTATATAATCATTCAGCATAGCTGTTAAAAAATGGTACTAAATTGCAATTATACCTGAGGCAAAACCGGCTACTTTATCAACACTCTTTTGCTGTTTTGCTGAGTACTGATACATCTCACGGGTAGTAGCACAGTAGTATAGCTATGCTGTTACACCTTCAGCAGTTTTCAGGCTAACATAGCCAAACTCATACCGAAACAGAGGAGTGCTTACACAGGTTACTAACATCATCCGGACCTCCAGGACTCCCGTTCTTGGCAGGCCCCGGC
This sequence comes from Buceros rhinoceros silvestris, assembly GCF_000710305.1. Classification (NCBI taxonomy): domain Eukaryota; kingdom Metazoa; phylum Chordata; class Aves; order Bucerotiformes; family Bucerotidae; genus Buceros; species Buceros rhinoceros. The sequence continues at coordinate 9,453 of NW_010398654.1, forward strand.
CACCCCATGTCCGGGTCCGTGATGTCCGGAGGTAGAGCAGCGACTCTTTCACAGGCACCCCCTTGCTGTGGGGAAGGAGCTTGCGTGCCCTTGTGAGGTTGAGAGCTGGGCTGGTGGTGGCATGTGCCTCCGGTGGGGTCTCCCAAGCCAGACAGGTCTCAGCTGAAGGGTCAGACAAAGTGTGTCCACGGGCAGGATGGGCTCACTAGCCTTCGGGCAGCCATCCTAGGAGAAGGACAACTCTGACTCCAAACCCGGGCAGATGGAGCTCGTTTAGCCTTGTAAGACATTTGTCTAAGAGAAGGATACTCTAACCAAACCTACGACCCAAGGACTTCGCTGTCACCATCCAAGCTCGCTAGGCCCTGGCAGATGGACCTCAGGTGTAAAGGGTGGAGCCGGTTCCGCGCACGCTGCGCCTCACCTAAAAAATCCACCGCGCAGACCCAAAGGCCAAAAGGTATGTTGATCCCTATAGAGTTTCTGAACTGATACTTGAGAACACTGGTTTTCATTCTGTTACGTATAAAGGAAAGCGTGGTAGCCTCACCTCGATCCTGAGGCCTTCTTACATAAAGAACTCTGCCTTCAAGGAGTGTGTGTTATATCACCGGAGCTCTGAAGCTTCATCATGTCCTCATTATACAACCTAAAAATGAACTTTTAGTACATAGAGGTAGTACTTCTTTAAATATTTTGGAACCTCTTTAATGGTCTATTTTAGTAGCCCCCAGAGCAACCTGACACTTACATATTTAGACACTCTGTATATTTAGACATCTCTGTCTCTCTATCTCTATCTCTACATATTTAGACATCTCTATATGTACTTAGTAAATGTGATTGTTTAAAATTCATCTGTGTCCCACATGCTGTCCCCAGCTTTTTGGTGCTGTGGAAAGAAGAGACGCACAAAAGAGCTCTCTAACTTCAGTAATGATTTCCAGGTGAACTCGTACACTGGTAGTCACGTGTTGGTGTCATTGAGACCTTTTCTTGTTTCTCTAATGCATTCTCTACCAACTCCATTTGTAAATGTAAGCTCTCGAGTAAATGTTTATACATAGAAATAAAAATTAAAAGTCTCAGAAGACCTGTATTAAGAGAGTAATTAATTTTCTGTATTTCTGTATAGAGTACACTATTTAGAAATAATGCAAAATTAAGTAAAATAATACAGCATTACTTGTCTTAACTATATCCTCCTCTATGACCTAATCTAACCCCAGACATCCTTTGTAGCAGACATTACTCCTGTAACAAATCCTCCTTCTAAATCAAGTAAAACATCATCTTTTATACTAAATAAATGTTTAAAACAGTGTCTCTAATAACAGCTTCCACAAGATATTTCAGAGTAAGATGTAGATCAAACAAACAAACCATGTGTAGCAGATAACAGGAGACAGGTATTAAAATCTTCCCTCAGGAATTTTCTTCCTGGCTTTCGCTGGATCACACTCCAAGTGTGAGAATTTTTGATCCATTTCAAATGTAGATTTTTGTCTAGAACCTTGGATTCTTTCCTATTTATCCTGGTCTATATAAATGTTACTGAAGTCAGTGGGACTGTGTATGTTTTAAGCCCTTAAATATTTACTATATAAATACGGGGGGAAATGAATGCAATCACAAATTTCAAAAAAGGTTTGATTAGAATGAGCAAGACCTGGCTATTGTAACTCCACTGGTGACTGCGTCTCTTAGAAAAGTTAGATGACTGCCATTTGTTTCTTGGACTAAATGCTAAACTAATATGCTGTGTTTCTCAGATCATGCTCTGTAGTCTATCTTTTGGTAATACAGTGTTACACATTCTGCTGTACTTCAAGGCTTTTACTTAAGGGTTGTAGGTTGCCACCCCACGTCTTTGCTCTGCAGTCTGGTAGCTTCCCCCAGTGGAAGCCTCTTGCTGTTGGTGTAGATGCATTTGCTTCTTGGAAAGAAGGGCACTTGAAATTGGTAGAAATGGCTTGTGGGAGCAGAGGGGAAAGATGTGTAGTCTCAATACGTTATTCCTTGAATCCTCACAAACTATCCTCTGTGTGTGCCAAGCAGATTTTCAGCTACTGTAGATCTGGAAAAATACAAGTATAGGACAGGGACTCAAATGCTACTTACCCAGCATAACGCTGGGTAAGCCACTGACTACTAAACTGCGCTGTAACTTCTCTGGCCTCTTACCTTATATATATCAAATGGCTTTACAAGTGTTCACTGAAGTTATTCTGCCTTTCTTGTTTTGCACAAAATTTGGCTTCCCATAGGTAAATAAGTCAGACTTCGATTTTTCGTGTAAACTGCTTGCAAATACACAATTTGCAAATTGTTAGAGGCTGCAATTCAAGTGCAAGTGGAATAAATAAAACCTGTTTCTGTTCTGCTGTGTACTTAGAGGAGCACAGAAATTTAATCCCATGATACACCAAGTAACAGATATTAGAAGTAAGTTAGAAAGTTCTGTATACAAAATGCATCACACCTGTATAAATATTTATGCATGATGACAAATTAAAAACATATAGAGAAAATATAAATATCCCCTTGGGTGGGAAAAATATTACATTATAGTGGAATAGCATCTTACCAGCACATATAGTTCATATAGTTCTATGTCTTACATTTCATGAAAGAAGCAGATAATAACTATTCCAGCAGATAGCTGGTGGATGGATTTGGAATATTTGCTATTTTCTGTGCCATCAGATTGCTACTGCAGTGGCAGTGCAGTAAAATCATGGCTACTGTTACTGCATAGAGTTAGCGCTCCCTGAACTGCAGCTGTGCTCTCGTGACCATTCTTTGCAGGACAGCAGATTGCATGACACCAAACATTTTTAGTCCTCTTGGGTTTTATAGCCTATGCTTACAAAAACAAAACCAAAACTCCTTTCCCAAAACACTTCCAGTCTCCCTTAGATCATAAGAATGTAACAGAATTTCATATAATTCACCAGCTACAAGTATTCGTATTAAAAAAAAACACCACAGTTTTTTCTTAAAACTTCTTGAAGTTTCTTAGAATCTGGGCACATCTGGAAAAAATAAAATAAAATTCATTGGTGGCTATTTTGAATTACTATAATAAAGTTTCTATTAGAAGTTAAACTAATCTATTGTTACTAATAAACATGATTTACAGATAACATGTTCTTCCACCTTTTAGGGATAGATCTTGACATTCTTGGAAAAAAGGAAAACATTAAGAACTTCCTGGCCTGTTGTTTGCAATTTCCATGGCCTCAGAGGAGGACAGCAAGGGAGTTGGAAATAGACCCTTCTCTGCCTAGAGTGTGTTGTTACTAAGCCTTCAGTGATATGCCAGATACTAAAATCGTTGCTGTCTTTCCACAAAAAGAACATGTAAGTAACTTTCATGGAAAATAATTAAGTTAGTGATTTTAAACAGTTATTTTTTAGTAAAAACTACGTGACCTTTGTCTCAGCAAGGTATCACTGGTTTGTGTTGACTTTTTTTTTCTTTTAATGTGCTTATAGTTTAAGAGAGTTGCATACCCTTGTTTTTCATCTTGTTACTTTCACCATAGATCTTTATATGTATAACAGAGATTTAGTCAGAAAAAGATACTGATAGACAGTAAATACATCAAATGTAAAGAAACATGTTGATGTAGTGTAAAAAAAAAAAACATTAGAGGAGTAACAGGATGCCCACAAACTTTTTCCTATGGTCTAATTTCACGTTAAGGATTGGTAAAGTATTTGGATTCACAGAGGGGTGGGGAATTCAGAAGAAAAAGATGATAGCACATGCAGCCTTATGTCACAAAACCAATGTGTCTTATATTTCTTGTGTAAGAATGAAACTTCCTCAAAGAGGTGAAGTGGGATTATTATGTTGAGCACACAGATGCATTAAGTGGAAATGGGTCACTACCTTAACTGAGGCTCCCAGTACGGAAGGATTGATTGGATTCCTTTTCCCTGTTTTCAGGGAAGCATTCAAGTCAGAGATTTCAGCATGACATGATTTAAATTGGAAAAATTAAAAATAACTGATAAAGGTAAATAAAATTCCCAAACACACTGAAATTGAACTTTTTCTCTTTAAAGCAACTTCTTCAGATAAACCTTCTTAGGGCAAAGTCATCCCAGATCTGATCAGCCCTGAGTTGAGCACTAAGTTACTTCGGAGCCTGCTTTACTCTATAGTTTTCTGGAATAATCATAGGTTGAAAATAAAAGTTTGTATTTCCTTGTGCTTTAATACACACTGTGTCCACATCAGACCTCAGGATCACTCTTTTTTTTTTTTTTTTTTTTTTTTTTTTTTTTTTTTTTTTTTTTTTTTTTTTTTTTTTTTTTTTTTGTCATGTAAGGTATTAGAGAGATGTAATTTAAGAAGCTTTTTCAGCTTTTTATGCTTCATACAAATCAGACCAAGGATGCTTGTTTCCAAGCTACACCCAGCTGGTGCTGCGATTCACAAACCCTGGATCTCCTGGTTTTCAGCTCTCAGAATGTGCACTTTTATTTGCCAAGGAGAATGTAACTAAAGTTTCAGATCATCAAATAAGAAACACTGTAAAAAGCAGGGATTTCCACGTGCATCCCTTTTTTGCTACACTGGGAAGAAGACATCTTGGTCATCTTGGATAGGTGGATCACTCAATGTACTTCAGTCATCTCAGTCCCTTAGCTCGGGCTCACTGGTCATTCAGTCATATAATTTACCGCAGTCCCGTCAGTACAGACTTTGATCACTTCCCCAGATGATAGTAAAGGGCAGGGTAAACTCCATGGGACTGGTGGAAGTTGTACTAAACGTGCTATTTATAAAGAAATGTTTTGGTGTTCAGACATATTTGCCTTTGTGAGAGTAAAATAATCCCTTAAATTCAGGATTTAAAACTAGAATCAGTATTCACTGAAATTGCTTTGTAGGTACTGATTTACAAGAGACTCAAATACAAAGAGTAGGCAGTTTTATCTGATATCCTATAAAGTGAAATCAAGTTGCCATGTGGATGGGATGCCTCAAGCAAAACACAACTAAACAGAGTAAGTTTTATCATATCAAAGCACCTACAGAAAGAAGATGACTGTTCCCTTTGAGGGCAATTCTTCATAGGTCTCCACTGGGTATGGAAAACCTTCCTGGAGAATAGGAATATGCAAGCTGTATTTGTACAATGCTCTCCATGACAATTTATCATCACTGATACAGATCCTCTAATATAGCTAACATAATTCTTACTTTTCAAGAGGATAAATGTTCACTCACATTTTTTTCAGGCCCAAAGGGATGGTGTTTGCCTTGGGTGATTCTGTTGTATCAGCAAAACCAGCCCAAGATGAGCCACCTCTCCATTCTATTGAGTTTCTTCTGACTGCTGGTTCACCTCCTCCTCACTGGGGCCGGTATAGTCATTCTGTGACTGCTGGAGTGAGACAATCTGGGGCACAAAGTGCAACCTCTCACAAATAAACAAACCAACCAACTGGGCAGCTACACCAGGTCAAGGTATTCATACTCCTCCTATCATATGCCTTTTGTTTCTCCTCCTGTGTTCCTGGTAGCTTTTTGTGGAACCAGACAAGCCATCACTATCTGATTCAGCTTAGAAAATGTACGGGACTTCTTTTCTTTATTAAATCAGACCAGCTATCTGATGTCGTTCACTCCAAAGAGTTTCTACACCCTTGCTTGGGCAAGAGAGATGAACTGAAACCAGGGTTAGAGGAAAGAATGAGGGTGTCAGTTCTCTCAACTTGTGTTGCCACTGAGAAAAGAGCACGAAGAATGGAACCCTATGAGTAAAAATTAAGTAAAAATGTAATTACTAGAATTAATTAATTCCAATACAAGGCTGCCTCATTCCCAAATATGCTGGCTCCTGCTGTGCCTTTTGAAATCGAAGTAATCTCTAACTGAGATATAACAATCAGGAAAATTATGGAAGATGTCATCAGGTATACCAAACCACAGTCAATCAGGAGAATTTAATGTCTTTGAAATGAACGTTACCTGACAAGGAGTTAGTGACCTGTCTGGGCTGGTGTGTGAGCCTGAAAACATGAGCTTGTTGCATTCTCCATAAACTTCATCCATATAAGTACTTGACAAAAGCTCCTTTAAATAAAGCACTGCAGCCACCTAGCCTTGAAAAGATGCAAGTGTTCAGTAACACTCTGATCACAGCCTGGAATTAACAAAAGCCTTCCATGTATTTGTAGATACTTCAGGAGCCAGTAAAAGATGGAACAGTTGAAGCCAATAACACAGAAGCAAACTGAATTAAGTAACAGAACAACCAGAAATCACTGAAAGGCAAGTGATCTGAATATCCATATTTCTTGTGTTTATCTTTACAAAGTTGCAGGATGGTCGTTTTTGCTTGGCTCATAATCAATTCTTGCTAATGCTGTGTTCTCTGTTTCTGCCTAATGCTGATGAAATAAGGAACAAAGGGATCAATGCTCTCTTTGTATTTACCAGGAAACCAGTAACCGGGACAGAGGACTCAGTTCCCTGAATCCTAATTACACATGAACTTGCTAGTGTGTCCCTTCAGGCTGCCATAAATTATGAACAAACAGCAACAAAAATATGAGAATATAAAAACGATGTCAGTGGTGGAAAATGTGGACAGAATCAATAATAAACCCATGCCGCTGCCGTATAAAGGCTGTTCTGATTTTCCTCTGCTGTCAACCTCTGGGTTGTTCCCAGACCAAAAATTCTGTAGGAAATGTCACCTGCCTCCACTCAGAAATTCTCAAGTTGGGCACTCTTCACCTGCTCATCCAGATTATTACTCCAATTCCCGCTTTTCTGAGTAGTAAAGACAGCAGAGAAACCTTAGTAGTACCTCACAGCAAAACAAGCTAAGGCCAGACATTCCTATTCTCCCTTCTTAAAGGAAATTTTCAATAGATCAATCAGACTTTTGAGGCTAGTTAACGTCCAAAATTTTTTATTTTCCATTCAGCTACAGAATTAGCTTAGAATGAAAAATAAAGAACACAAAGTAAAATCAAACCTGGGATGAAAAACTGAAACAAAAGATTCAAAGAATGGTCACAAATGGTACTTTTATTTTCCATGTGCACAGTTGTTTCAGAAACTTCTTGCTTAGAGGTGGGAAAGGATTAAAAGGAGATCTAGTGTGGCAGTTCATGGCACATGCATATTGTGCGAGTTAGTAGTTTTCTCTGATGTCTCTGATGCTGTCCACTGTTGGGAACAGGCTGCTGGTATACTTGAACTAAGTTGGAAAGTCTGTGTTCTTCTCATGGGCTGTTTTGTTAAAAAGCTACTTGAGAACTGACTTATTTCTTTCATTATTGTTAAATTCCCTGGAAATATTCAGGCTCCTGGTTCAGGAAAAGTGCATCCCATTTGTAACACTGTATAAGCTGAATACACACAGTTTTTACGCTTTGAGGAACTATACCTTCATTTTTTAATAACCACACTTGCAAATACTTTATATGGAAAAAATATCCGAGTTCTTGATTACTGATACTTGATATCAACATGGTCACATTGGTAAAATACCAAATTATGAAAAAAAAAAAAAAGGTTTTTAATCTCAGTTCTTCTGCTTGCTACAGTCTAAGAAAGATTTTTCAGAATAAAAATCTTGGTTTTTTGATGCTTCCTTAAACTTAAAAAGAACAGCTTTGTGCCATCCTCAGTGATAGGAAGTGACAGGCAGAGCATGACATCACTCTTTATTTTTAACTGGCTGCCTTCTGGTGAATTTATTTTGCTGTCAGTAAATATTACAGCAGTGTTAGTCACATTCAGGCTTTACGGAGACAGGAGCCCTGTGCTGAGTTTGATCCCAGGAGCCGGCAGACCTTAGCTTTTGAAAGGAGGATCTTTATTTCCAAATTTGACATAATGGCTTGCATCCACAGACAGATTAATAAATAAATATCTCAGAGAAATGTTAAAGTAGACATCAAAGGTCTAAAACCACCAAAGGCATTCATGTGAATTTTACCATTACACCTCCACCAGACAGGCTAACCACTTACAAAAATATCAGATCCTGTACTCAGGAACATAGCTTTAGTCACCAAGTCATTGACCACTCGTATTTACTTAAACTTGCCACCAGTCTAAGTCCAGCAGCTTTTAACAGCAATTCTTATCACTGTTCATTCATCTTCTTGGTATCACCACACATGCAAGCCTAAAAAAAAAATATAAGGTCAGTAAGTTTATTACCAGAGAACATAAATTAAAGAGATGTTTCTATCTTTCTCCTTCAGACAATCTTTAAGATGAAGAAGTGCACCTTCAGGATTCCCCAAGAGAGCAGAGATGGACTGTGTTACGCTACCTTGTTTCCATTGCCTTTGCAATTCTATTTGGCTTTCCTCACCCACCCACTTGTCTTTTTGCTTCCCTCTAAGGAACAAGCACACCATAGCCTCAATAACTATCACAAAATCATTGCTATTACTAAAAGCCGAGGTTAAAGATGTGAAGAAAAAGCTTCCTACCCGGGTACAGCCCTCAGATTATTATCCATTATTGACTTTTCAGGAAGACAGCCTCACAGTAGGAAGACTGAGGGCAATCAAGAGAGACATCAGAGCCCTGGGACGACTGATCAAGGATCAGGAGCACAAGAGGTGCTCTCCTCTATCCCTCCAGTTGCAGAGAATGACGGGAAGAAACAGGAAGACCCACCAGATCAATACCTGGCTCTGAGCCTGATGTCACCAGCAGGACCTTGGGTTTTTTGATCATGGGTTGGTTTACATGACACCAGGCCTGCTGGACACAAACGGGGTACACCTGTCTCAAAAGGGGAAAGGATTTTAGTGCAGGAGTTGGCAGGGCTCAACAAAAGAGCTTTAAACTAGATTTGAAGAGGGAAAGGGATAAAACCAGGCTCACTGGAGATAAAGCTAGGAGAGGCACGTCAGTGTTTCAGGGATGGCATACTAGCGAGGTTCTCCGGTCTGATATCTCAGTGGAGGCAGGGGATGGAGATTTGTGCAGCAGCAAAGACACAAGGGATATTGGTGTGTTAGAAGCCACAGAAGTGTCTGAGAACAGTCATGTAGGAATTATGCTTCTTCCCCCCAAAAGATGCTGGGACCAACTGGCCAACTAAAGTGCACCTACACCAAAGCACGCAGCACAGGCAACAAACAGGAGGAGTTGGAAGCCACTGTGCAGCAGGAAAACTATGACATAGTTGCCATCACGGAATGTGGATTTCAATGCACTTTTATAATGTGTTATTCAGCCCCATATATCAAAGGAAAATGTCAAGCTTTCTTCCCAACCTTTTTGTATAATTATCCTTATTCTATGCTAGTATTTTCTTCGAGATTCACATTTTTATGGCACCAAGTGAACCAGAAAATTGACTTGTGACTATTACATACCTATCTTCCATTTACCCTGACAATACACTAAATTGTTTCTAACCTGCATACTTAAATTATGAGGTTCTTGATTACGCCTAAATCAGCCATAAGTCACCTTTTCATGGTCTGCAATTCAAACCAGTACGAAGCCACCAGGCCTGCCAGCCAGGACACACCAATCTCACTTCAGGGCTGACCCCAGTGCTAATCAGGAAACTGGCATGGACAGCACACCTCGTACTTGGGCCAACCGTCTCACTAGTTAACACCTTCAACTCGTTCGTGATGCCTTACAAAATGCAGCTCGGGATCGCTTGTGTTTGTTGAAGTGTTTACAAAACTGCTTGAAGACTTGTTGCTTGCCTCAGCTGAAGGCAATGCTACTCAGAAAGACGTTATGAATCAAGTTGCGCTAGATGCGTGTAAGGAGGGGTGCTTTGCTGCAGATCCTGCTTTGCTGTTGCTGAACAAAGGTTCAGCTTAAGAGTTGTCATTTAGTTCTGGTCAGTATTGTAATTAATGATCATTTCAGTAAACATGGGTGGAACAGTTACTTTGAGGACACCAAAAGGAATTCCTGTTCCTCCAAACTGTATGTAGAAGTTGGAGGGTTGAAAGGGAGGTGACATACTTGCTTGACCACATTCCAATACATTTTCTGATACATTGTGCTTGACCCTGCCATCAGGTGCAGGACCATCAGGCTCAGTTGCTTCTTGCAAAGGGTTAATGGTCCAGAAAGAGAAAGTGTTGCTTTTTCTGCCTTCCTTTCTCTCAGAGGATTTGCTATCTTTCCATGTTTCTGTTTCTCTTCTTGAACCTTTAAACTGCTGATTACACCTCAACAGTTCTACCTCTGTCTACAATTTTACTGTTCATAACTTGCGTGGCTCAAGACTTAAGAACTTTCTCACAACTCCTCCTTGCAGTTTTGCAATTTTGGGGCAAGTTGGAAGGAATGTTATTTGTTTGGGCTGAAAGAGAGGAGCTGCACCCTGATAACATTGCATAGCCTGCAAATTCTGAACAGTACGGGGGATTGCCCAGATTTCCACGTGGAGTATGTCTTCTAGATGGTATCTGCTTATAAAAGCAATTTTCTGTCGCTGAATAAAACCAGTCGCATGCTTATAAGGAAATGCTATGCACGTTAACGAGAGAAAGAGGAACAACATCCCTAAAAACTTCTATGTAACCACAGAAAAGTAAAGACTGAAAAGTTTGAGTGAGCGGGTGAGAGACGTTACTCACTCCGAGGGCCCCCTCGGTGCGGGCACAAGCCGAACCGCAGCGCGGTGCCG
>NW_010398655.1:0-308 GCF_000710305.1 Buceros rhinoceros silvestris
CCCCTCACGCCTGAGGGGCTGAGCACCCGTCGGTCACTGGTGGGCACACAGATAATCCCGCAGCTCCTGGGGTTCGGCAACACCGAGTCTCAGCCTGACGCGTGCCAGGGCTGAGCATGGTCTCGGTGACATGAATAAAATACCGGTGCCCTTGGGACGGCTGCAGGGACCTGCTTGTCTTTGCCGAGGGGAGGGACATGCTGTCTCTGTTTCTGCAGCCTAAAAGCCTTGACACCTGCAGGAAAAGCTCTTTCCCGAGGCCTCCCGCAGCGATGGGGGTGTGCAGAGGCTGCCTGCCACCACCTGAC
>NW_010398655.1:394-1291 GCF_000710305.1 Buceros rhinoceros silvestris
CCTGCAGGAAAAGCTCTTTCCCGAGGCCTCCCGCAGCGATGGGGGTGTGCAGAGGCTGCCTGCACCCACCTGACAGCACCACGAGCGGCGTCAGCAAACACCCGTCAGCTCGTCTGTGTCCAAACAGCTCGAATCAGCCCGAATCAGCTCCCTCTCCGTGCTGCTGCCCAGCCTGCTCACACCCACTTTCTGCCAATTACCCAGTGGAAATTTGGAGACGATTTCTGCGGTGTCACCCCTGGCTCTGCGGAGCCTGCCCCAGCAGCTGGTGCCAAGGACGAAAAGGGTTTGTGGGGTGGTTTTAGCAGTAGAAAACCTCTCTGACCCGAGCAGAAACGAGACCTGCTGGTTGTCTGTGGATGATCCAGGTTCAAACTGATCATTCTGGGAAGATCAGGTGGAAAATCACCCAGAAGGGTTTGGGGAGATAGGATAAAGGGAGCAGGTTCGGAGAGCGGTTTGTCGCCCAGACCAGCTGCAGAGGTGGTCAATGTGTCTTTTAAACGGCTGCGGGAGGGGTCTGGAGATGCCGAGTGAGTAGATCTGTCTCCAGGCAGCGTGATGGGTTCAGGAGACCTCGGGCTGTTCCCAGGGAAAACAACAGGACGCAGGGAAATTCCAGGAAAGAGCAAATGCTTCTTTGGAAAGTGCATTAAAGCAGCCTCTGGACACGATGCACATCGATTCCTCGAGAAATCCATTCTCTTGTGCTCCTTCACCTTTCCTGGGGGGAAGGAAATGACTCTCCTGCACTAATGACCATTCCCTGGACGGGACTCGAGAGCCCCTGTGCACCCAAGGCTGTGCCAGGCATGGGCAGGAGGCGATGCGGGCTGCGATAGGCGCCCGGGAGGGGCTGACATCACCGGGGGAGGCTGGTGCCCCACCAACCGGCGG
>NW_010398655.1:1402-1840 GCF_000710305.1 Buceros rhinoceros silvestris
CCCACGGGCCTGCTGGCCGGGTCCAACACGGGCCTTTCGGGCCGCGAGTCACCTCGTGCTGAGGTGAAGATCTCGGGCGGCTCGGGAGAACAGCCTCCCAGGAGCCATCACGCCGTAGCTCCCTGCCGGCGCCGTGACGGCGGGTCTGGCAGCGGCAGGAACAGCCCCGCTGCCTGAAGAGCAGGGGCGTAGGGGGCCACCAGCTTTTCGGTCCGTTCGGTGTGACAGCGCAAAGGGAGCAGCATCCCCATCGCTCCCGCAGCGAACGGGACTCCCTCCGTCTGTGGAGCAGCAAACCCCGAATCTGCGGGGGGTAACGAGGGATGCCCAGGGGTCACCATCTATTGTCCTCCTTCCTCGCCCAGCAGACAACCAACCACCGGACAAGAGCCCTGCTCGGTCCCGCAGACAAGCAGGTCTGGGGGATGCTGAGCCAGC
>NW_010398656.1:0-26174 GCF_000710305.1 Buceros rhinoceros silvestris
CTATATATATAGTAGAGTGTAAATGTATGAACTTATTGTTTATTAAAAGCGTGTTTCAGTTCCGAATGTAGACTGAGGTGTGAATTTCTTCCTTCCCCTTTAAACCCCTTCTGTCTCTGTTCAGGACAGACGGATTCGTTAAGGTAACTCGAGGAGTGGGTACCTCGGTCCCTCGACCCTTAACAAAAAGTGATACCAGAACAGGCTGAAGGGCAGAGCTGAGGCAGGGGCTGGGTCAGATTCAATAGGACAAAACTGTCCTGGAGTCTTAGAGCTGCACACAGGTGACATACTGCCCACGGGAGGAGGTCAGTTTGGACTCTGGAAAGCAGCATCATTCAGATAAGCAGATGTAAGAGATGAGACCAGCTGCAGCAGCCCAGTACCACCTCTCAAAACATCTGAAAATATTAACGGTATGTCTCTGACACACTAGAAGGAGCAGCAGAAAACTGAAACGTCACAGAAAAGAACAAGAACTTTGTCTTTTCAAAAAACCAGATGACTGTTTTTGGAACATCCAGCTCAAGATTTTTAATCTCTTGAGGCTGGCAATACCAATTACGTAACCTGTTTTCCTAGTACCAAGTACTGGTATTTTCCCAGCTTTGTAGTTTCTGCTTTACTTCCCTACTGGACTTTCCTCATTGCATCAATATTGGCATTTTCAAGCCCAGCTGGGGAGCTCTGATCCTCTGCTCTGTCCCTGAAAGTGATCACTCACTCCATGAAGAAGGTCAAGCCTTTTTTTTTCCCCCGAAGAAAATGCAAAACATTTTTCCTCCTGGAGAAGTCATAGTCAAAGGGGGAGGAGGGAGGGAGAATTTGCCTCAATACGCCACTAAGTCAAGTTTAAAACCTCAAAGACGGCATTTCCCATTATCACAGAGCTCTAAGCAGCACACCAGACCAGAAAGGAGGCTGCTTTGAGAAGGAGAGACAGGAAGCTGCAACCAGAAGCAAAGAAGCCTTTCAGCTGGCGATGCAAAGCTCGAAAAGAAGGACACTCATGCATGATCCAGAGCCTGCTGAAATCACAGTGTTTCCAACAACTGTCATTTTTGGATGCAGCACATCCAGACGTTCTTTGCCAAAGTGCATAATTCTGCAGTGTTTTACAAAACCATGAAAAAACAACTAGACGTTACTGATTGTAAGAGAGAAAGACGAGATTATGGCAATTAACCACACAGAAGAGATCAGCTTCTGTGGACAAAACAGAAACTGCACTGGCAGTGGCTTGCTCAGAAATGTGCTGCAGATGTACTTCAGCATCGGGCTACTGGGATTCTAGCACAATTGTCTTTTTGGAAATAAAACAAATCAATAACTAGCAAATTACACTCCACATCAGGTTTAGGGGAATTCCTTTCCCTGTGTGCAGGAAGGATATACAATCATCTCATGCTGGGTTGGGATTTCTGAACACAGAATGAAATGCCACTCACGTCATTGTACTTACAAAGCGGGATGACTGGTTAGTGTCATTTTAGAGCACATGAGGATGGTATTAACAAGACAGCCATTACACTGGCTAAGCTCCATCTGAAGTTTTCCTTTTTAACTGTCTAACAGTGGCACATGATTTCATATAATTAGCAACATTAAGCAAATGACAGTCCATGGAACAGGCTCAGGATAGGTATGAGTCTGAAAATAAACAGCCTTATATGCAACCAGCAATCATTACTTACACAGGATCACCCCCCAAACCATATCAACACACCAAATTTTCCCAAGAAAAAACTGGAGATGTAATTGTCAGTTACAGATAAATGTGTTTTGGTTTTAAAAGAGCCTGAATGATTGTGAGGGATTATGTCAAATCACATTGCAGCTGTAATATTTAAAAAGCTCTAGCTGCAATGTTCTAGATTATAAATTACATCTGATTTCATTTTTATCATTCTGAATGGATTATGATTGAAATGAGTATGTGAAGTAATTGCCCATGCATGCCATGCACCACCCTCCCCCGCCCCAGAATCGCTTATAAACAAAACAAGGTAACACAAGGGAATATTCAGGGGAGAAAAGTTAGCAAATGAAGAATGCACCCTTTTGTCAGCGTCTGTCATCTGTCTGTATTCTTTTGCAACCAAGAGCTGCAGCATCTTTCATTAGCAGAAGAGTCAGTGTCTGCAGCTATGGGTTGTGGAAACTAATTATTATGTTTCTCCAATAAAAACTTATGCTCTAAAGAATCCCATTCAATTGCCACCTGTTTTGTACTGATTTACTCTCGTCTTCATTTTTAGAAAAATCTGCCATGCCCAGTAAGTACACATATATATTCATGAAATCCACCTGCTCCCTTTACTTCACAATAGAACTGATTTGGCGTGTGTTTTCTGTTCTGTGTGAAGGTGTCACCATGCTCCACACATTTCATGATAAACACCTTCAAAAGCTGTGTGGCTTTCTGCTTGCTTTGTTTGCAGAGGAAGAGGGCTCGGTCCTCCGATGAGAGCCAGGCTACCGGCTGATTGACAGTGTAATAAAATATCCCAATCTTCCTTTGTAATCTCTCACAAAATAATGTAAGTTCGCATTACTTTACGAGAATAAAAGCTGCGAGTCGTGACGCTGCAGTCGCGACTGTGGTGTGCAGGCAGCATGCTTCGGGTCTGCGAGGTCTAGCACCCACCAGCATGCCTCTGGTTTGATAAAATAGGATTTGTATAGGTACAAATAGTAACACAAATATTTATAAACAACATCAGAGGAAAAAAGCACAGCAGAGTGAGAATGTTTTCTCGGTAAGCTATGGCCTGGTTACTAAACTTTACACCAACGGTAAGTATGAAAAGACAAAGCAGCCTTCTGGAAGAAAGGTCTAGTAGCGGTGAGAAAGTGTTAGTGAGGTATTTGTCCTTCCTACAGATACACAGTGCAACACACGCGGGAGCATCGCAGGACACGGGAGCCGAGTGCTGGGTTTTGCAGCAATAGGATCCAGTTTAAAGAGATGGCAGCACGCTTTCCAGCAGATGCTCCAATTGTTCTTCTGAGTGATTGCCTCTGTATTCTTGAGCCCCTTTTGTTCAGCTTTTAGGTACCCTTAACCACCATCCAACTCAAAGCAGCTGCCACTAGAGGAGCTCACTACTGCGTGGCACACAGCTGTATCTTCCGCACATCAGCAAAGCCAAGTAAAGACACTGGGATGAAGGCAACTTAATTTTCTCCTGCAGACAGAGAGCAAATGGGACATCTCTGCACCTGGGAACATCAGAGGAGGGGTCAAACTGCAAGCACAAAAGGGACTTAGCTCACAGAACATCTTGTTAAGAGACAGTCTGCAGTTTAAACAAACCTGAAGAGCCATGGGTTGGATGATCTAAGAGCCAATGTCCTTGATAAAGAAATGATCATATTAGGGTCCCTCAAATGTGATCATAAGGAAGGAATAACCTCTTCCCACTACCCTTTTTCTGTATTGGTCATGGGAGTCCTACACAGACTAAAGCACTGACAACTTCATTGGAAATACCAGTACCACACGAACACACTTCAAACCAAGAAGCTCTTTCATTCCCAGGAAGACATTCTCAGCCATCTACAAGTTAGTGATCGGTAATGCTTAGTGAACATATATGGATAACGTGCACTTCTGTTAAAGCAAGCAACAAAGATTTAAAATTAAGTCCATAGCTAAAAGATTTTTCTGAAGTAAAATTGCTGTTATATACATTTGTTACCTGCTGTATAGTTTGTTTCCATGACTCATGTTTTGGTGCTACATTTTAACATACCCTTTGGATTGTATCTCAACCATGCAATCCCATGTGTGCGTAGTGATTAATGAAAAGAGCCTCAAGACAGAACAAGTATGAACATGTTAACAGAGTAGATGGAATGATCTACAGCTAAGTGAGAAAAGTGTGATTTACATGATATAACAGACATTTTCTTGGCCTCAGGAGTTTTCAGAAGAAAAAGAATAACAGATTTTCATGGTATTTTTTATTTTCTAATTGCTAGGACTCTTATTTTGAGAGCTTGACCACTTATACAGCTATATCAGCTGGTTTAGTAGATAATCATAAATCTCCCGATAAGACTTCCTTCTACATAACATACGATCCAAACCATGGAAAATAGATCCTATTTTCTAATACTACAGATAGCAAACCTAAGGTCAGATGTATATAGTAATGCAATGCATACAAGCAGGCTATAGAAAGCCATGTCAAGCACCATTTGCCCAAATTTAATTTAATCTACATTAGCTTTTTCATATGCTCAAAAAATTCCTTTTAAGAACCTGAAATTCCTACCTAATTAATGTGATAGCCAAATTTGTGTTCAAAGAGTGGCTTCAAGGTGTGGGGGGGGTGTTGTTCTTGTTCAAAGAGCAGGCTGCTGGGTGAGATAAAGCCAATTCCACGTTCAGACTTCCTGTACAGCAGCAGACAAGTCACTAAGGGCACGATCCAAATCGAAAGCCATAATTCCATGGACTTCAGGCAGGTTTTGAACCACTCACTAAATGTCTCCTAGCTTCAGTTCTCCCTCCTTGGAATGCATATACAAGGAATTCACATCACACATTCAGATTATGTAGGAATCAGACCTATAGAAGGTCTGATTCTTCCAAGACAACCTTTGCTGAACATAAGGCCACACTTTTCACAGGCCACTGAATAAAAAGTGGAAAACTACACACAGTTTCTAGGTCATTTGTATTAACTACAACTTAGCAAGACTTGGAATGCTTTTTCTTTTTTCTTCTTCCCCATATATTTTGTGCTGTAACAATGTTCATCTAAATACCGAATAAATGCACAGTTCCACTTCTTCATCACAGCTTTGCTCTCACCAAGAGTGGTCTTAATGTCAAGCGACTTATGCTGCAAAACTAACGCTTCTACTATGCACACCACCGAACAGCAGCGGCACACGGCAGCCCAAGGAGACAGAGGCAGCGATCCACTGCTCAGGGAAATGAAAGAGAGCGATGGTGTGAGAAATCTCCGGACTGGGAGATCACCGTATGAGTTGCTTGGGTAACACAGCTAGTTATGTATCTGACAGTACAAAGTGGAAGCCACCCAGGGTTTTTTGCAAAATTATCCCCTTTCTTGATTGTTAAAATTGACCGATAAAAGTTAGCTATCATTGAATCATTTTCCTTCGCAATAGGCTTAATTTTGGGGTTTTATGTTCTGTGCTGTGCTCAGTTTGGGTGCCCTGTGATTGCTGATTTATCTCTTAATATGTCTGTATGGGTGTTTCTCATCTATAGGTATCGATACTGGCAGACCACCACAGAGACAGCTGGGAGCGAGGTGAAGGAGAAGGTGAGGTGTGTCCACTTCTGTCAGAATTCAAATGAAAGAAAATTTTGCTCTCTCACATCCTCAGATAGTTTATCCTTCAAGCTGCAACCACTTTCCAAATGCATACAAATAGAGATACAGATTCAGTACAGCTATTGTCCATTTTTAAAAATATTTTTTTTTTAATGAAAGTAAGGGAGAGGCAGAATATACGTTCACTTCACACAGTGCTGTGGAAACCCTGGGCATGCTGCTCTCTGCTGAAGCTGCTCCTGAGGAGCAGTAAGACATGTCTACTTCACATATTTCTGTACCCCCACACACCATAGTATCTGAGTATATGACACACTTACAGTATGTCTGTGAGGCAGGAAAATCCTGCTCTCTCCACTTTACAGACAGAATCAAAAGAGTAAGTGATTTGCTCAAAGTCACATGGGAAATCTGTGAGCAACAAGGAATTAAACCCAAAGCTCTTCAATTTTACTTCACCTCAGACTGCATTCTTGTACCATACAGAGCCAACACAAACGGGTTAAAGCACAGTGACGTCACACTATCTCTAGTCTTTGAAGAAAAGTGTTTTAGCTAAGTTATTTCCACTGGACCCAGTCTGGTTCTTTAATAATCTAGTAAGAGGAATCTTCTTACTGATGCCATGAGTTTTATTTCATTTACAGAGTGAACGATGCACTGAAAATGATGTGAGTTTCAGCAGTATCATAATTGAAAACTTCAACTCTGATTTGCCTTTGAACCAAAGAGGAAAACCAAGTTCAAATGTAACAGAGATGTGAGTTTAAACATCCTTGGAATGTCACTAACGCATGTCAGCATTTCTGCTTCGACTGCAACAGCTCTGTTACGGAAGATGCCTGCCTTCTGTTGCCGACAATGTTTGCTGAATACTAAAAATGCAGAACTAGAAGATGGTCTGATACAGCCCATTCTTGTGACATTCACATTTCATCCAGATAACACTGCTCCTTCCATTGATGTGGTAGCTTCTAAGAGTGATGGCAAGGAAAGGTACATAATACCAGCTCAAGAGGTGAGTCAGATAACTGCCAGCTCAGTTGGACAAAGGACTGCCTTGAACAGGAATCTCGGAAGCACAAAGGCAGCACATCACAGGCCTCACTTCCACCATCCGGGTGAGGCCAGCCTAGGCGGCCAGCAACAGCGTCACTCCAATTGATTGTGAAACGGAAATCTCAAAGACTTCCTCTGTTTTAAAGGCCTCTTTTATCCTCCACTAAATGAAGCATAATTTCTTGTAAGAATGTATATGAATTATGATAGCCAAGTTGGAGACAGAGGGATAGATCACAGGAATTGCAGTAATTTACAACTGCGAATATAAATTTGGCTGTCCTGATTCTCACACCGTCAGTGAAGAATCAGCTGAGGCTCAGGCAGAGGGCTGGGTCTGACAGTAATGCTGGCAGATTTCCAGCAGCATCATACTCTCTCCGATCTCCAGATCTGCCAACTGACTCCATCTCTAGCGCAAGCACTCTCAGGACAGGGATCATACAGGGATACCTCGCTGCTCTGGAAAGAGGGAATGGTAAATCACCAAATACAAAAGTTTGCCTTCCATTTAATTGTGGGAATAAAACACAACAACGATAGGCTCAGGCAGCTACTCCTGGCCAACCCGTAAATGTCTCACACCCACAGACAAGTGGTTATGCAAGAAAGTATTTCTTGTTGGAGACAGAACTGTCAGTGTAAATAAGGACTCTGAAAAAGAAAATCTCTCTTGGATAAAAATCTCACTGGCTGGCTAAAATAAATTACCATATTTAAAAGTATTAAAAATATGCCAGTGTTTTGGAGTGTGCTTGTGCCCATACACAGAGTCTTGTTCTGATTTCTTAGAGTAAGACTCTCCCTATTTAAAATCTTACTGAATTTTTCTACAGTTTTCAAAAAGTTCTGCTCGGAGCTGCTCTAAACTGTCTGGTCGGTCTGTGCCAAGTCGTCCACCTTGAAATATTCCACGGCTGTAAATTCAGCCCAGATCTGACAGCAGCCAAGGAGGTTTTGAATTCTGTCAGAAGCCAGCCCAGTCTCCTGCTCCTCTCTCTGCTCAGCCGTGCAGCAGCATGGCAAGTGGATTTCTGGGGTTACCAGCAGAGTTACTCCTCGCCAGCTGCTCCAGCATCTCCAAAGCAGGTGAATGCCTCTCACTGACAGCAGCAGCCAGCAGCCCAGAAGCCACAACTAGAAAGGAGGAAGCCAACATAAAAAAAGTAACAAGACCTGGTGAGGATTCAGGCTTGTCTTCAAGAAAGCAGAAGCAGCAAAAAGAGGCAAAAAGGGTATGCAGTAATTTCATTATCTAAAGTACTTCATGCAATAAAATGCCATGCTCCTCAAAATTTCCAGCAGAAAACAGCTCAGTATCACTATTTGAGAAAATACTACAAATATTTCAGAATAACTATAATTTATAATACCCATAGAACAGAATTATTTGCCAAATTTTATCTGCCCATGGACTTTTACTTAGTTGAGCATCTTTTAATACCTATCAACATGTGAAAATATGGTTAACACTGAAAGCACAGAGTAAACACTTGCTATATAACAGACCATCACTAAACCTTTACAGAGCCTTGATAAAAGCAGTTATTTCAGGTTATTTGAAAAAATGTCATATTCGTTATCAAACGTGATACAGATATCCCTACAGCACAAGCTAAAATTACCCACAGTGGCATTAAAGTTAATAAAGAGACATTATTATTCGTTGATATTGATTAACTATAGAATGTACCTATTACAGCTGTATCAGGCAGGCTGTGACCACTGTAAATGCATTATTATCTGCTAAATATAAACCTTATTAGAAGTGTTTCCTACAAACAGTCCTAAGGGTAAATTTAATTTTCCTTCAACTTTCTTAGGTATGAAGTTGAGAGTTCAGAGAGGTTTTCAGTAGACAACATGCCTTAAAATTCTCCAGCAGTTCTACACAGGTATTCATTTTCACTCTACTTGAATTCAAATTATTTTATCCTTTTTTGCCTAACTAGAAGATTTATCATGAGGGTTTTCATTAATTCAGAGCTCTAATTCTAGAGGTATTTTTAATGGAAAAGTGGTTTATTGTCCTATATTTAGGAAAACTGTATTTGCAGTGGTGTGTTTACATTTTACCACTACTAAAACTGCTGCTTTTCACACACCTCACCAATTGAGTAATGTAGTTAAGTATAAAAATAAACGTAAAAGCTTCCATTCAGTAATGAGGAATGCGTATCTGTGCATGTTTCTTTTTGACCAGCTTTGTTGTAGGTTTGTTTCTCCATTTTTAAAGTGTGATAACTATATGTTCATGATATCTAAGGCAAGTTAAAGAACCATCCACTCTTCAGAGTGTACAAGAATGAGGCCTTTAAAGCTTCTGCCATGATGATCCTGTACTGCAGAATGAATCCTCAAAGATTGGAAGTATGATCAGTTCCAAAAAACCAAACCAGTTTTTCTCTGCTTTTACCACAAATGGCTATTTTGCCTTATGTATGCACGCAAACGTGTGCATAGCTAACATGCATCGTATACAAGTATATAATACATACACATCTATAAAGCACATACATATGGGGCATACATCCTACATGGTACTTATACATACATATTAGAGCGGCTAAAAGCAGCTCAGCCTGAGCTGCAGGCAGGCTTGTGGACTGCCTGTACCGCCCATCGTTTGCTCTCTGCCAGGACTGCTTTTGGTGTGATGGTGGCCCAAGCCAGATGAGGAGAGACTGATCGCTCCATTACCGTTCTCGTTCATGCTGAGCTGACCTGTATTTGAAGCACTGAAAAGCATTTTGGGAATGCCATTCTGCTAGCTTGGGCAGTCCAGATTCAACACAGAAAGAAATATGCCATCCTGGAGCGGGAGAGAGGGTGGAAGCAGGGTGGAAGCAGGGTGGAGCGGGGGGGGTGGGCAGGCGGCAGGCACCCAAGCCAAGGGATCTGATGGCACTTGGATGACTGAAGGCACCAAGAACGCACATGTCTGAGTGCTGAGAGAGGAGAAGCTGCAGGTCCATCTTGCCAGAAACATCAGCTCTCAGCGCAATGAGAGGCAACAGCTCGGAAGATCCAGCTATTGTAACAAAATGGAAGATGCTAAAATGTTCCTGGGGATGGCTGGTTGGGCTGCCTTGCAAAACTCCAGACAGCCACAAAGAGATTTCCTGCTGCCCAAGGAAGACTTCTGTCAGGGGCTTTATGTTAAAAAGAGAAGGAAAAGAAAGAAGCAATTGTCAAAGCTGAAGCTATACAAATTCAGATTAGAAATAAGGCACATGCGATTAACAGTGAGGTTAATGAATCATGGGAGAAACTGCCCCATGTTGTGGTGGATTTCCCAACATTGGATAATTTAAAAAACAAGCACTGTTTTTCTAGAGCATATGGTCTCGTTCCAATGATAAGCAAAGTTAATGGATATAAAGCAAAAGAGAAGGCAGTTGTATGACCTGTTTTATAGAGGAGATTAAACTTGCTGATCCAAGCAGCCATTCTTAATTTAAACTTTGTGGGAAAAGGGATGGTTTCACAACAAGCAATTAATCAACATCTATTTACTGGATTGACATGAAACCTTTCTATACAGGATGCCATAAAATAATGCTACTGAATCAGGCACATTGTTTTGCACAAAGGAATTTTCTTTTTCCTGAAATGTACTGGAGTTATTTTCATTAAAGAAACTGCGGGAAGTTTGCAAAACAAGAAAATTCTCTATCAAATACAAGGTAAATTTCCAGCAAGACATTTAAAAAACCAGGATAATTTCTTTTACAAAGGAAGTTATATTTTACCAGAGAAAAATGTGAATGAATAATGGAGCAACACTTGATTAAATCCAGTAGAATAAAGAAGTGATAGAATGGGCAGAATAATATATGCAGGACCAGAGCATCTGCATGCCATCTTGCCATAAATATGGCAAGAATAAAACATTAAAGGGGCAATGGAAGTGGGTGAAGAAGTGCGAAAGACCATCAGCGATAGGTTTTTGTTTAAGAGTTATAGTATGTATAAAACATCAGCTCTGCTGGAGGACAGGAGAGGTTTAGACTGGAGTTACGTGCAGAGGGAAATTACAAAAAGCACTTGGCAAGAAAGGCTGCAGCCTAAGTGCTTAAGACAGGTGAGATGTTGTCGAGCAGATAAAGTGAAAGAGGTGGGTGAAAGGCATGACAAGATATCTGAGAGGGTGCCAGCGTAATTTGCTGCAAGGGTTGGTGACATAGGACAGGAGGCAGCAAGCCCACCACCACATTACTGCGTGCTGATTTATAGTGTGTATGTTTGGTTTAGAAAGCAGAGAAAGAAAACAGGTTTTTAACAAATTAATTTTGCATTATATCAATCACAGTCCATGGAGAGGTAATTCAATAGATCTTTCCGTTACACTTGCCATCCTGACTCAGCCTGAGTCAGTATCTTACTGCAGGGCCATCCACACCGGTTTTCACGAGGCGGCAACACAATGTCAAAGAAGGACAAAACTGGTCACCAGTTTTACTTAGCTCTACTTGGCTGGTTACCACCGCTGTGGAGGGAGAGTACAGGATATGCATTCAGATGGGTCCTGCTGCAGCTTATTCTGCAACGTGGAAAACAAAATTTCCACTCATTATCTAAACCCAGAAGAATATTAATTGCTTTATAAAGCAGAGGTGAAGTGTTCTACTTCTGCCCTGGGAGAAGGGAAGGAATCGGGATTCCTGGAGCAGCACTTGCACTGAGACAGATCGTAGTTCTAGCCTGGTCCTACCCAGTAGCAAATGAAATTGTTCTTCATTTTAAAAAGAAGAGATACTTGTTCAATTTTTTTGCTTCTTATTAAATACAGTCGACATGTCAGACCAATAAAATTTAGTAAGTTACCACTAACTACGTTATCTAAGAGTTTAATTTTATGCCACAAGAAACACTTGCATCTGCTGATTAAAATCTGCTATTTTCACTTAGCACCTCATGACAGAAGTTACCTGGAGCTAAAGAGAGGCAGAGAATTTCTTTTAATAAAATGAAAATATGGAAATGAAAATATGAATTAATTCAGCGGTAGTAGTAATTGTTACCGAGTTCTTTCTTCAAAATTCCAGTTTTAATTCACCATCCCAATGCTTTATTACTGACTTTTTACAGACCTTGTGAAATTAATTATAGTAAAATCTCTGCAGGACAAAAAGATGTGCTGTGTGAATTACTTCTCGTCATCGCAAAAATCTGAACTGCTGCTTACAAAACTGTACCTGATGCTTCGATGTGTCATCTAAAAGCCAAGTAAAGCTGCATTGTAGTTTGAAATAAGCTTTCCTGTTTTAATGTACGAGTAACGATCTGTGAACACTGCACTTTTGTATAATTAAAAGAACATGCAGAAATTATATTGTAGCTTAGGGTTTTTAAGTATGTTGCACATGGCACTAACCTCCTTCAGCAAGCAACAGGCTTGTCCTTGACTCTCGTCTCCCATCACCCAGTTACACGCACACACAGAAGGGCCCTACAGCACAGGCTGTATGAGGAGAGGTGACTCAACGACTCCTGCATGCCACTTCCAAACCACCACGCAGGCTGATGGCGAGGAGCAGCCATCAGATTTGGCTAGAAACACCTCCTGCTACATGACTGAGCCCCAGCTGAAGTAAACTGGAGAAGGGTGACCAGACTTCAAGTAATGTGCTCTGCTTGATGTTATGTCTGTAGAAGTCCCGAGCCACAGCTTGTGCTCCCTCTATCTCATCACGACTGGTGGTTCCTTTATCAGTTCTGTCGCTGACTCATTGTCTGACTGTGGGAAATTCATTTAGTTTTGTCTGTGCTTTAGTTTTATCAGTTGCAAAACAGTAATAAACTCCTTTATATACATGGGTATACCAAACACATGTGCACACTTTTACGAGTTAAAGGGGTTTTTAGCATGTCTGGCATGTTGAGATCCTTGCGTCAGCACTTTACAGCGAAGGTGGTGTTTCAGACTTGTGGCACGCTTTCCCATATACTGAAAAGTTGTCCAATATCACCTGTCTGACCTTTCAAAAGCATCATCAGATTCTAAGCTAAGAGAAAGGCTATTTAAACATTACTTTAAATACAAGAGTGACTAGGGTATGAGGTACATTCAGGTCTGATCATACGGGTAACGTTCTTGTTAAGTACAACACTAAGTACACGTTACGTACGTGTCTCCAGGGACTCCGGAGACAGAGGACCACATTTTGTCTTTCATATAAATAGAAGCTGTATGCACAACACTCAGTGGGAGAATTATGGTTACCACTGGCTATTTCTGGTTTTAAAAAAGTAATTAAATCTTTTTTCAGGCTGAATTTTTTATTCATTGGTGATGCTGTTTTCCAACACATAGAATGCTGCGTTAAACTCTCACCTTTTCTTAAGAAGAGATATGGGAGTAATTTAGAGGCAGTATTTCTAAACTAATTGATCTAGTCACAGCTTCTCCATTTTTACGTAATTTTTCTTGCGTGTCAGATCCGAGGGTGATTATTCTGTGACACACAAGCATTTGTTGGAAAGAAACCTGCAAAGTAATTCAAAAAATTGTAGACGTTTCTCTAAACTTAAATTATTCTATGATACTGTGAGTTTAAACTCAATTAGAAACAAGATTTGCAAAGTCAATAATTGATGACCCCGAGAAAGCCAGATAGCCAGGCAAATACTCACATAATACTTGCCTGATCTATTTTATTTATTCGGGTATTTACAGCAGTGATTAACCCTGACATCATTAATCTTGAACGAGCAAGGAAATGTTTAATTTCCATTATTTTGCTTTCAGTATTTGCTTCTGCTTCTACAAACATTTCAAGACATCTAGCATCTTGCAAATACCTTGGAAAATAATTTGTTGCTATTTTGGTTTTGGCTCCATTAACGAACTCTGAAGCAAGGTAACACGGGCATCTTTTCAGTGTCACTGGCAGTGCTGTGCCATCTAAAACACCTTCTATCTGAGTTCACATTTGGAGAACTCATCACGCCAGACATTCTTGAGGAAATATAGCAGTGCCACAGTACCCTGTCACACCCACCCCCTCCAACCAAACAGGTAGTGTCTCATGTGTAAACTGTACCACCAGGTGCCTTCATCAGCTACACAGTGCCTGAATAACCTGATTTCCGTTGGCCTTTGGTGTCAGCCCAGTAATTTTTTCTGATGATTATTCCTTCTCATTCCGTACTGCGTATGACGACACTTGCTGTCTGAAGTGTGGGGTTTGTACAGTATTCTCAACAGGCTTGATGAAAATCCCACTGAAGCCAATGTAGAAATTCCCATTGATTCTATGCTGGATGAAGGCCAGGAAAACTGCTCTGCACTGTTATTTTTGGTTACTATCCATGTTGCTTCACCTTTTATTAAACTGCATATTATTCATTCACCCAGGAACTTTAACCACAGAATTCAGTCTTACAAATAACTCCAGGTGTTCATGAAACTCAAAGACAAGAACAGACACCCTGACTTTTCACACGAACTTGTACAAGAGACTAAACTGTTTAAAATAAAACACAGATGCAGCAAACTTTTGGCTCTACAGTTTTTATGATAGCCAAGTTGTTGACATGTGTATCCTAATTGCACTGGGACTCACCCTCCTAGTATGGTGGTAAGAAGAAAAAATAATCCTGTTAAGTAAAAAATGCAGCTTGCAGAGATACTGTCCCACAGGGTAGGAGTATAAAGAAGCTGGAGTCTACATATACACAGCGGAAAGGGAAACCAGAACGAAAGGAGCAAGAAAGCAAAGCTGGAAGTGATGAATAGACAAGTTTGAGAGAAAAGGTAAGGACTGAATGTAGATGAGTAAAGGGTACCTGTAAGAAAAAATGGAGGATTACTCCATTTGACCTTCATCTAAATGTCCTTTCCTCTCTCCCTCCCCACCAGCTAATAGGCTTTGTGAACCAAATCTTGTTGTCAACTTTGGGAGTAATTAAGTCATTGTATCTTCCTGGTAGAGCTCACACACAGCTGTGTCTGGGTCCCAACTGCATTGGATCCAGGCGTGTCCAGCAGATCTGCCAGCTCTCCAAGTGTGGATACTAGCCTGTTGCTCACAGCAGGAAATCCTTCTCTCTGATGCTCTGAGCAGTGACTGAACAGACTTATCCAAATGCTGGATGTCTGGAGATCCTGAACAAATGGCCATTTCACAAGAATGCTGAATCACATATGCAGAGAGACCGCTGCCTCAACCCCATAGCCCATCCGTTACAGAGTGTGTGCAAATGTGCAGTATGCCTGACCCAGCTGGGATGTGTGGGATTTGCTCTGCGGAGACACATCAGCTGTGCAGCAGCCGTCACTGAACCTAATGCTTTTGGACCTGCCAGTGTTGGTAGGCACATTGAAGCTTTGCTTGGCCTAAGGGGGCTCTGGCATTGCTTTTACCTTGGCCATTCTAGCATGGGACTCTCCTCTCCCACACATACTTTCATCTCTGACTCACACACCCTCCCTTGCTTTTGCTGTTCTTTCCAGGCAAGCATTTCCCCTCTTTTTCAGCTGGTCCTACAGCTAAAAATACCCCTCCTATCAATGAGGTGAAGCCCTCTGCATCTGCTCCCCTTCTCAAAGATTATGTGCATTCCTACTAGAAGGCATCCTTGATACTGAAGACCGAGTCTTAAGGCACAGTCTTGTAATCTGGTTTCCAGGGAAATTACCACCTTCTAAGCAGCCGAGGACAAACCTGACAGTCATGTTTATTCGACAGTCAGCTGCTGCACCGTCTACTGCTCAGACTGGAATAGATTCCAAGTTTACTGACCCTCCAATATCATCAGCCTGTAAAGCGTGTAGCCTGTGGATAATTACACAGCCGCAGGGGGAAATATAACCGCAGACAGACTAACAGGTGAATGCCATCCTGAAAACACCGTGCCATCATGGCATAAACCACCAAATGCCACATTATCATTTCCCTAGTACAGTAATTCCTCCTGGCACGGGAACTGATCTTGTCCCACCTAAGCCAATTTTGAGTTTTGCTATTGAAGTCAGTGAGTGGAAGATAAACACAGTATGAGAAGGAAGAGGGAGACAATTTACCATTGAACACATAGTGAACCCTTACATCTCCCGCTGTTCATGTGTAGATGTTCAGGAGGGATACTAAGAAAACCTATATGACCTCAGTGAACATCCAGACTCTCAGGGTGCCAGAAGGATGCTGGTGACCAACTGGAACATCTCGACTGCTCTGTGGGCGTTTGCAGTTGTTCAGTTCCAGTCTTCTCACACTCCCCTTGAGACTCATCTGTCTCTGACATTAGCAACAAGGGAGACAGAGCAGCTGGGGAATCAATAGGGACAAGCTGAAAGTTATTTACAGATGTTAGCCGAGAAAATGGGAAACCCGCAGAGCAGGGCAGCGTACACAACTCTGTACCACAGAGGAGGTGTTCTCCTCTAATTAGAACCAGAAATGTTTTCAACTAATTTTCAGCTTTTGCTGTGAGCAACAGCACCTAATTTCAGCAACTGCTGTCCAGATATTCTAATGTTCCTGACATGGAGGTTCTAAACTCTCAAACAAAAAGAAAGGAAAAAGCACTATGGCATGGTTCCAATTATCTGCAGGATTTTCTGCACGTCAGTTTGTCACAGCACCACAACAATGGTGTCACACAAACTCAGGATGTTTACGAAGACTGGAAGAGGGCAACAGAGTTACGTCAACCTTAACACCGTCTTCAGCAAACTAACTAAACCACAGATTTATTTTTAAGTTTACTGATGAGTCTGTCCCACATCTATCCTGGCTTCACCCATCTCACTGGACTCCAGCCAGTCTGTGATCATTTAGCCTCCTCACAAATGAACAACCAGAACTGAATCATAATTATCCCAGCCATCATTAGCACCATCTCTTCCTTGATGTCAGGTTGGGGAGCATGACACAGCAACACCGTCCACAGATGTCTATTTGTTCCTAATCTTATAATTTAAATTGATCACTTGAGTAAAATTACACAAGAACATATTGTACTTGCAGGATGAAAGGAGCACTCAGCAAATCTATGAATACTATATCCTCGACAAATTGCCCATCAATTAGATTTGTAACATCACACTTCTTACTACAGCCCATAATTGAATTCACACTTCAGAAAAAACACTCCTTGTTACCCAGTTCGCAAAACCTAGTCTAATTTCTACTTTAATAATTCTCCTCCTGCTGATAGGAAATAATTAACTCAAAAAAATCATGACTTCTTTCTTCAGACAGGTTGAAACAGATCAGCTTTTAAATTTATCCCCCAAGTATTTGGTGGTCCATTCCAAATGCTGTTTGTTAATATATACCATAAATCCACAGTAATGTCATAATGACCAACCTGAAGAACAATTTTCGCTAAAGGACACAGCAAAAATAGGAAAACATGTCAGAAAAACAAAACTGAACTTAACATTTCCATAGAAATAGGCCTAAGTTTTAAGATAGTTGTGTATAAAACTGGTGTGATTAATCAATCTTAACATGGAAAGTAAAATTCCGGTATCAACTGAAAGTCAGAAATCCACCTGGCCTCCAGCACACACATTTCCTTTGTGTGTGTGGTTGCCTAATGCCATGCTAGGTTTCTGCACTAGCATTTTCATATGTAATTCAAAACAAAAAAAGAAATTGTTAAGTGTTCTGTTGCCAAGACTGGCCTTAATCAGCCCTGTAATGCCTTCACAGCAGGCTCTTGCTCTCAGCCTTCTATTAAGGCTATAATTAATTCTGCAGTTCTAAATGTTCCATTGCTATAATTTATTTATGGGTCCAACATTTTCCTCACATCTGAAATTAGATTTTCAGCTCTTTAGTCTTTCCCAAATCTTCCCTTGATCCTTCTCAGTATATAGGGCTACTACATTAAGTATTTTTATCTCTCTGCCATCTTCAGAAAAGGCCTCTGGTAGAGTACTTTTCTAGTTGAGCGCGTTGTGATAGTGTCACCCAGAGTAAAGGTCTGTACTAGTTATTTGCTCTGAAAGGCTGACTCACTGCTATCATTTGCCTTTCCCTGTTTTAAGTTGTCTAGAACAAGACGCTCAGATTTCCATTATCACCAGACACCACTCATTTTCATCAGTCTCTTTTCCAAAAATCAGAAAGCAATGGCAGAAGTGCACATTATGCCTTCTTGAACTTTCTAAGCAAGGGAATACCAGGACTCCAATATTTAAAAAATCAGTAAATAATCACTGTGGTATAATAGATTTATTTATTTTAGAAACTACATAAACAAACTGATCATGGTAAGTGGTTTGGGACTTCATACACACACAAAAAGCCAATGAATCCTGACCAAACTGTTCAGCCAGCACAGACACACATCCCGACACAAAGGCATCTCAAAACCACTTATTTTGCAAGCAGTTGTAAAGATGTCAGCATGGGAATCACCTATTTTTCAGACGTTCATTTCCACAGCCACAGTTCACATGCAAGGATAGCACGGTTCAAGGGAGACACGAGCCAAAAGGCTGTTTTCTCGTCTCAGTTCTGTCCCTGGCATGTCACGTGAAACAGTGCGTTTTACTTCAGCTTGGTCATTTGTGCAGTGCCTAGCGCAATTATGGCTGGATACTCTTGTAACCGTTCTTATCTTATTATCTGTGTAAACTGTTATAGTCCATCTAGCAAATGCTGCTGGCATCCTGCATTCCCCTGACAGGGACACTAATGCTGATCCATTACTATCTGGTCAGGGCAGTTGATGCTGGAAAGCTAAAATGATCCCAACTGAAGAGAAAGAGCAAGAAACATTTTTTTCCCGGATAAAAGGTATATATGCAACTCCATCTGAAGCACTTTCTTGGAAGCCTCCCTACAGACATAGAGAACAGCATCTCCTCTGGCATTCTACCCTACCTCAGAACCATCCATCCGGAACACTCGTCGAAGCACAGCTTCTCCTGTTCCAAGGGTGGGGAGGAGAGATCTGGGATGCCAGTGCCTGGCTCTCAGAACACCTCTTATCCTCACCAGCTTACATCTACTGAAGAAATGATCTTCTGTGTCTTTACACATTATGTCAGGGCACAACTGACAATATTATGGGAATTACGTATGTAGTGTAACAGGAGTTATGTTTGCTGATCATGTGTTAAGAAAACAGGAAAGTCGCTTGGTTCAGTTTCAAGTGTGTAGGCAAACCAAAACCCTGTTCCTAACTGTCAAGCAACCATATCATAAGCAGTCTGCCGCACTAACAAAACCGTGCAATGCCACAATGATCCGGAGTCTCCCTTCCAGGTTTATGTCACATTTCTTCTCTCAGCTCAGAAACACATTTGGTTCGCAGAAAAAAAAAAGGAATGGCTTTAAATGACTCATTTATACCTCATCCAAACTGCGCTGCTCTGCAATGCGCTGCAATGCTTTTTCCTAAAGGCAGCCTCTCCATTCAGCTCGGAGCCGCTTTTATTCAGGGCCCTGCTACAGCTATTCTCCTCCGTGAGAGCAGAGCTCCCAGAGCACATTTGCGTATTCAATCCGAGCAGACATTTCCATGATGAGGGAACCACAGTGAAGGAGTGGGAGTAGTAGGTGGGTGTCAAAGAAAACCAAAGAGCTATCTTGAATGCACAATGAGGACAGGAAATGGGCTGTTCCTCAGCTAGGAGACCCCGTTGAAAACACAGTGGTGAGAAGGAAATTAAATGAGCGTGTCAGAGGGAAAGGAACATGGTACTGGGACTCAAAATTAAATAACATTATTATAAATTCCACTAAGTGAACAAGATCAAGAAATCAACCCAATGAGGGCACAGGGGTCTCTGAGGACTCAGGGACAGGGCTGATTTTGCTAGCAACCCAGTCAAAAATGCTCCAAGACAAAGTCAAGAGACAACAGGCAGAGCGGTAAGAGGTCCTAGATGCCAGCGTGTACCACATGTAGTGGTATCAGTGAAAACACTGAGTGCTCTGAAGTGCTGAATCACCTCTGATGGTCAAGGAGATGGTCACATGCTATTACTTCAAAAGGAAATAGAAAAGGAACAACTAATTAAAAACAATTAGAACTAGACTACGGGTAAATATTGGCTTTTGGATTTACTTATCCAAAACTCTCCCATAGTTTTAGAGAGGAAAACATACCGAGAGATAAAAACATGCTCAAGTTCAGCCTTGGTTTAGGAAGTTTCAGGCAACCACTCTGTGATTTCTAGACACTTACCAAGTCCGTACCTGACCGTCCTGCCTGGCTCTCCCAACTGAATCTGTGACTCCAGAACTTGAGGCAGGTGAGTTCCTACAGAACAGGGGGAATACAGAATCAATCTTTCAGGTTTATTCATTTATTTCAACCTTACTCAGTTCTTCAGATGCCTGTGATTGAAACTCCTCACTCACTTAAATTCAAGTAGCAAGAAAATGATACTTCTGATTAGACAACTAAATTGAAATACAATTAAAATAATTAAATGTGAAAACATGTATTAACTCTCATTATTTTATACACGGGAAAAATCAGGGCCACCTGAGAACTAGTGTATCCAGCCATTCAAAATGCACCATTTCTCCAAGCCAGGAATGTCAAAAATAATCTCCCCACATACTCAGCTACACAGACTTTTACATAAATCACTGAAGATATCACCCTAAGGGAACTGAGGATGAGTTGCCAATTTCATACATACAACAAAACTCTCTCAAAACTAATTTTGTCAGATCATAAGATCAAGGGATGTTTGGAAAAAAAGGAGTATTTTGCTGTATTCTTCTCTTTCCTCTTGTGCCAAAAGAGATTTCCAGAGAATACAAGTCAGATAAATAGTTGCACCTGAATTGATTACCTACACCAAAGCCCGTTGGATGAATCCAACCCGTGACAACTGAATCGAGTAATTTGCTGTCCACAGAGTGACAGCTGCACGGACTGACTCAGGAACCAGATTATCTAGTGAGACATTGTGCTACCCAATCGAGGCAAGCAGGTTTTATTACATACA
The DNA here is from genome assembly GCF_000710305.1 of Buceros rhinoceros silvestris. Taxonomy (NCBI): domain Eukaryota; kingdom Metazoa; phylum Chordata; class Aves; order Bucerotiformes; family Bucerotidae; genus Buceros; species Buceros rhinoceros. The sequence goes on from NW_010398656.1 coordinate 20,302, forward strand.
CTGTAAGAAAAGCCAAAGCACTTCAGCTAACAAGTTTTAAAGGATTGTTTTTCAGCATGCTTAGTAACACATGTTAACACCAGAATAAGCAGCCTAAGAGTAACTCGACATGCCAAAGAAGAGCAGAACGGGAGAATTCACCACAGTGCGTCGCGGAGTGCGGAACAAGTGCTCAGCAAAGATTCCCAAACAAATGCCACTGAACTTTCAAACAAATCTGCTCTGACTGCATTGCAACCTTCTGTGATTATTTTCCATGAATATTGTATCAAATGAAGATTGCTCACTGGAACACTGAATTGTAAAGGAATGTTGCTCGGGATCTGAGGAAAGTGAGGTATGAATTTTTAATTGAAGTATTCACATCAGAAACAAGACTCTAGAAGTTTTCCATCTTCCAGTCCGAGAGACATTTGGTGTGACCTGTGAGCCGAAGTAATACAGTCTTAATTTCAAACGCCATATAAGAACAATGAACCTTGATGAGCATCAGGCCAAGAATTAATGAGACATGGCTTGCAGTTTTTCTCACACTGAAATATTTTCATTTTAATGGCATAGTATTCTTTAATCTTTTTATTTAGTTTTCAGAAGAAAAAAATACAAAGAGAATAAAAATTCTATCCTCCACTGTCATCCACATGTAACAATTCATGCAGCTCCAACCCACTCTAACTCCTACTTACACCAAAAGCAGTTGATCCAGCTGATTCAAGCCAGCTGACTAAAGAGGAGGGTGATCCAGCCAGTAAAATTCTTGGAGAAATAACAGAACTGCAGCTCCTTGGCTAAATCCAGGAACAGGCATTTTTTTTCATTCTACTGAGCCACAAATGGTGTCCAAACTTCACTAGGCCTTAATAAATCCTTCTGAGTCATAAACTTACATCTTGAATTTTGCGAGTTATTTTTGCTACAGAAAATTATTGTGTATTATACACTACAAAAATATATATTAACCAGATGTTGCTTAGTATTCCCAAACAATTCACATTTTAGGTTATACCAAGCAGAAATTCCAGCTGAAGAGGAATCTCATAAAGAATGCTAAGCATCTAAAACCAGGGAGCTATTCCAAAAGCATCAACGAGGCACTGAAGACAGTCATCGCTAATTAAGAAAATAATTAAGAGATGTGTGCAGAACATAATGATATTTCCATACATTGTACAATTGATACAAGAACGCATTATAAGCTTGATACCACCCCTGTTAATAACAACAACTTACTATTTTATCACGTACAGCCAAGACCATTAAGTTACCATATAGCTCATGGAAAGTGCTCTCCTACAAAGTCAAGATGAGAGGAAAAAGAACGAGAAGACAGAGAAGGGAAAAGCAAATTCCTTTCTTGGTTGTTTTTATTTTTATTTATTATTTTTGCTCTCTAACTACTGAGTAGTTGGGCATGGGGAGCAGGAATCCCATTACAGCCACTGGGAACTTATCGATGATCCCAGACGAATCACGGTCCCATCATTCATTGGTATCACTGGTGGCAGCTTATAAGGATACAAACAGACATGTATGAGCAGCCACCGCCTACGCTCTAAACAGCTCAGGCACAAGCAGGCTTTCACGATGAAGCCATGGAGCTGTTCTTGCAGAGGCTTTGCTGAGCTGCTAAGCCCTACTCCACATCGTTCTAGAGAAGCGATTCTCCTGCCCCAGTGAGGAAGAACAGCACCTCTGAAATAAAGCGTGGGGCCGAGTTATAGCTGTGCTTCTTAAATAACGCTCTCTGCAGGCTACAGTGCCATGGCAAAGGGAGGTGGGAGGCTGGAGGGAGCACCTCGAGCCAGCCAAAGCTGAAGCCAGTAACCTGTAGAAACCCAAAGGGATATCAGCCACAAAAAGACCAAAAAGACCAAAAACCATCATGACAAAACATGTGGAAAATCTAGAATGAAGGGGGGAACAAATTATCCATGTGCCAATCCTCACAAGCTCAGCCCATCAAGTCTGCGTTCCCACAGGCACCAGTAAGTTGGACAGCAGCTTTTACATGGTTTAGGAATTGAAAAAATTAATCAGATTTTCAGTGCTTGGACAGGTATGAATCAGTCCATAAGTAACAACAAAATCTCCTACTGAAAATCTCACATTCTACCAGGTTTCGAGATTTTTTTACATACCAAGTCATATCTCATAGGCTTCCAGATTAAAGCTTTCATGACCTTTGCTAAATACCATCTTTCGTTCTCTTCCTTTATTCATGTGGTGAACCACGAAAACATCAAACCTTTCTTTCATCAACAACAAGCGTATAATACCTTGCTTCCCACTGCCACGCCTGTCTTCTTCCACCATCACTCCTAAATAAATAAATGAATCATCTTTCTCTTCCTCAACCCCCTACAATACATACCCTGAAAAAACATTTGCTAAAAGCTAAACCAGACTGAGCCATTTCATGCTAATATTTCATGCTCTGATTATCTTTTTTTCCAATGCATTACCTTTAAAAAAAATAACCTGTTCGACAATACTATTTACAGTTCATTTCTGTCCTGTGAAGGGTTTGTGCTTATTCATGATACTGTTCTTTACTTCTTTGGTTGATGACACTGTCATCTGTCACTTCATCTGTCATTTACATCTCATTAATATCAATTGTGCCCTCAGGGATCAGTTTTGTCTTCAGAAAATGGCACAGAGGGTCTGCAAATGGCAGAAATACCAAGAATCAGTGCCAAAAATAGTCAAGTGACATCTCATCCCTCTTTCTCAGCCCCACAGATGCTCTTGTATATAATCACAGTGCACTGACATTGTGCTAGTCACTAAGGTATAAGGAAGTTGTATTTAATGATCACACTGGTTTTATTGGGAAATGAGCTAACTAGCAAAACGGCAAACCGGCTCTGGCTGCAACCCGCAGTCTCCTGCTGCCCAGGACCTTGCCTGCACTGAAAGAGCAGCCTCTAACGGCAAGGCTTGATCGTTCGGAATGGGAGAGAAGCACTAGGACAGAACCACTGCAGCTATTTTTTAGGCCATCATTTCCCATGAAAAGCTGAGTGATATGTGATGTAGGTAAAATCTTTTCAGCCAGCAAGGGTAGGCAGAAATACCACATCTCTGAATATCCTACACGCACTTTTCATTTTTACAAACCATGAAAGTCTCTACATAATTTTATAGCGATGCTCTTTGGAAACAAACTAAAGAGTACTCTACCAACCACACCATTACAGCAGTGTTGCCATCCCACCCACTAGAAAAACCATGCGACAGGCTGCCAGGATCACTGGAGTGACTGAAGTCTCATGACAGATACCTGATGGGTTGAATGCTGGGCTTTTCTACAGAAGAACTTTGCTAATGTTACTGTAGATGAAAACTTTGGGGTTTGTATATCTGTATGACTTTGCAAAATGAGCACTGTGAAACACCTGATAAAACCTTGCCACCTGCTGGGATGTCATACCTGGATGCTCAAGTGTATTCTGTTGTGCAGCTGTAGATCTATCAGAATGTTCATCTCCCCCTTTCTGCTGATTTCTATTGTTGAAACAGAGAACACGGCTGTTTTTCTGTTGCTCTCTGACCTTCTTCCTGGAATCAAGTCATTCTTGCTTTCTAAGCAACCACCAGTTGCCTTTTCTGTGATTAAAAAGCTCATTCACCACACATATTAAAAATTCTATCAGTCTGTACGCACATTGATATATTTCACAAATGACACATTGATGTTCACTATATGGACATTTTAAAAGTTCTGATGCTATTTACTTCTTCTTTGCAGTAGGCCCTGCCTTTCCAAAGATAGCTAATTCCCCAGTGAAAGTCCATCAATGTGGCCAAGCAGGCCCCTGTGAAAATCACAGCTGTAACAGTAAAATGTTATGTTCTATCAAAGCTACTGTAATGCCACTTTCATTTCGAGTTGGATGATGCTGCACTCACTACAGCCACATAATAAACCAACTTTCAAACTATTGACATGCTTGGTTCATTTGCTCGCAGTTATATTTAGGAAAATATCTCATACTGTTGGCTGCTCAGTCACTTACTTCTACACCTTATTAGTCCTAGATCTGGGAGAATCCTCCCCTGATTCACAAAGAGTGCTGACGAGCCGTCTGTACAGACATCTGCCTAACTGCATAAAAATGGACTTCCATCCTGTTTTATTGCAAGTAACGTCTACCAGGTTTTCCAGGAGGTATGTACTTCATACATCCCCCACTACGCTTACCTACACCCCCAAAACCTTTATCCTAATTTCACTCATCAGCCTCTGATGTCTTTATATATTACATTAGCATCTCGTCTGCCTCATCTTTTCCACTTCAGTGGCCATGTATCTGTTGCAGTTCATCCGTGAGGCCCACACCTTCCATGCTGTAACATCAAGATGACCACTCATCCAGATAATCCTGGTCAGTGCTGTCATGGCTTTGACAACAGACGACTGTACCTGTCACACTAGATAAGCTGTCCCATTTGCCTCCCATTAAACAGCAGGGCAATACATAGAGATCATCTGTCACACGAGAAGCCTTGGTGAAAAGACAGCGCTATCACACACAAAATCCACGAGGAGTAGAAAAAGCCCAGCAGCTGGAGCAACCGTTTTTAATATTTAAAAGGTTCTCCTTCTGAATGAAAATTAATCACAAGGTAAAATCAGACACAGACGTACGACGTCACTTTACTAAGACATGGCCTCTTCTCACACTTGATCTCCATCAGCCATCTTGTTTCTATCAGAAATGCTCTTAATATGACAAATACTTCAAAAAATGCAAGGAATCAGATGCAAATCTTCAACCAGATGACAGGCTGTGCTCCTTACATTGGTTTCAACAGAAACTGGAATGATAAGGGTTTGAAAGTCTGCAAGCAGAGTCAGGGTAACGATGCATTAGAAACATTCTGAAATATTCACATGTGAAGCCTCTCTTTATTCACCTTTGCAGGAAAGGAAGTGCAGAGAGGTCACACCGTTTACGATGTTTTATCCAAACGCACTCATGTGAATGGCCTATATGTAAATTGTCATCAAGGTGCAGCTTTTCATTACCTGAGTAGGCAGGATCCTATTACCCTGGACTCTGGAAACACGGGAGCTCTTCCAGCAAAAGTCATTGCAACGAATGCCTGAAATAAACAGGCAAAGGCACCCCGGCAGGGTGGTGGACACCTTATCAAACGATGAGTATGTGTACAGCAGCAGCAACTCACCTACGTAACTTCACTGATTTAACTTGGGGTTGGTTTTGATATTGTAAAACTCATTTATGGTGTGATATATATGGATTATTACCAAATTCCAACAAGAGGTCAAAATCACTCCTCGTATCCAAGCGGCAGTGAATTTCGGATATTTATTCTACAGGAGACCTTACTGTATGAACTCACCTCCTCTACTGCTGTTCTCGTGATAGGTCAGACAAGGGAAGTTTAGAGTCAATCAGTACGGAAAGTGCTTATTAAGGTCTGATGGTACTTGGTTGAAAATCTCAAAATCAAGTTCTTTTTTAGAAAGCAAAACTTGTGAAGGTCTCAACATGACCACACGTTTTCTCCAAACTCCTCCGGGTGAGTTTGGCCTGCAGTCCATAGCTGCCTCCTCTCCAGCTCTCCAACCAAGGGCTGCAGGGCCCAGTCAGGATCTCTGATTTTATGACTGCTCCAGTATATCAGCTTACATGGCTGATAGTAACATGAGAACTCGTGGCTCAGAATATTAAGTATTCTTCAAAGAGAAGTTAGTTAGAACATGTCAGAATTGCTATCTTCACTCTCTCTGCCCTGATCACTAAAAGTCTAGACTTTTTGCCAAAAAAAAATCTCTCAAGTTATTTCCTTATTTTTATGCATTTTTATAATTTTGATTGCAATTATTTTATTAAAAAAATTAA
>NW_010398657.1:0-295 GCF_000710305.1 Buceros rhinoceros silvestris
TTGTGCTCAGATTAGCCCAGAGCTCCCGGTGGGGGTGGTCGTGCAGGGGCTTTGGCAAGCCCCCCCACCCCGGGCGCGGGGAAGGGTCGGGGCTGTCGGAGCGTGCCCCGCTTTCCTCGACGGAGCAGCATCTTCCCGCAGCCGGGCCGCGCGGGGGCTGGCGGCTCCCCGGGCTCCGGGGCCGGCCAACCCGCGGAGCTGGGGAAGGTCCCGCGGTGTCCGTCCCGCTCCGGAACGAGAGTGAAGCCGCGGCGGCACGTCCCAGGCGGGGAAGGGGGAGCCGGCGCTGAGCTGA
>NW_010398657.1:404-1043 GCF_000710305.1 Buceros rhinoceros silvestris
CGGCGGCACGTCCCAGGCGGGGAAGGGGAAGCTGGCGCTGAGCTGACCCGGGCTGCGTTTGTTAACAGTTGTTGTGGTCGTTCCCGCAACAACTTTTTTTTTTTGTTTTCTGCCTTTCTAAGGGACTGGTTTTGTGTGGATTTTTTCCATCCCTAGAAGTGATCAATACCAGTGCCTGTTACAGGAGCACCATTCCCAGCCCGCAGGAGGTTCGGGCTCTTAATTTTTTTTTTTTTCCTCCTCCCCCCCTCTCTTCTTTGAGTCGAAGTGTGCAATTGTTGGGTCCGGTTAATGGTGACTTAAGAAACAGCAAGCTGGCCAGAAGGCAATAAATCCCATGTTTAATGCATGACTGTTTTCCTTTGTGCATATGGTTAGGTTGGGGGATGGAGGTGATGTTTCCACATGTAAATCTCTGCCCACTGCTGGAAAGCCACCTCCGGGTCTGCGCTGAAACAAAAGGGTTAATAACTCCTGATGTGGCCCGCTTGGGGCGGGGGAGGTGTGCAGGGAGGGGAGGATCACTACACACCGTGCTCTCCAGGGCAATGGCCAGCTGCTTTTTTGTTGTTGTTGTGGCTTTTTTTTTCCCCCTGCTCTTTTAACAACAAAACCCTGGATAGAAATCCGCCGGGAGCC
>NW_010398658.1:0-211 GCF_000710305.1 Buceros rhinoceros silvestris
CCTCCCACAGGAGGTTTTAGAAGACTGGCAGACTTCTACGAGGACAGAGTTTGTCCTCAAGGCCATCGAGGCCCTGACAGCACGTGACACGGAGGACAGGCAGTTGGGCAGCAATGTCCTGGACATGGCCATGAGAGCCCCTGTCACCTGGCTGGGGAATGTAAGTGGCCTGTGGCTGGGCTGGGTGTCCGGGGGATGGGTCAGCCCCTTT
>NW_010398659.1:0-290 GCF_000710305.1 Buceros rhinoceros silvestris
GGGCTGCCGGGGAGCTGGGAGGGAGCCGGCGAGAGGGAAGGGAACTGTTTAATAGATCCTCCGAGGATTCCCCTAGAGCATTATTTAAACTTCTAATTATGATTCATGTGTGTGATAATATTAATTTAATAATCAAGGAGCTGTGCAGGAAGCATTAACCTCAATTAAGCTCATTACTACCCTAACCTGGAATCCCCAGGGCTTTTAAATCTTCTACTATGAGGACCTGACACCGCATTGATAGAGGGCGAGATCTGCCTCAGAATCTTTTTTTTTTCCTAAATCACTTG
>NW_010398659.1:634-891 GCF_000710305.1 Buceros rhinoceros silvestris
TCTCTGTCCGGGGCCAGCGGGGCGCGGCTGGCGGCCGCCGAAGTCAGGGGCACATAAGAATAATAACAAATAATAATAATAATAATCCGAGAGGAACCCAGTCAGAGCAGGAAGAGGTGAGTTTTGGAGCCCGATTGCGTTTGAAACGAAATGGGGAAGGCGAGAAGCCCCAGGGACCTCACGGTCAGGCAGATGCGGCCGCGGAAAACCCCGCTTCTGCGGCATCCCGCTGTGCCGGGGCTGCCGAGCGCGGAGGG
>NW_010398659.1:1102-1348 GCF_000710305.1 Buceros rhinoceros silvestris
CCTGGTGCAGCCACCAGAGTGACCTTCTCGACGCAGCGAGGGCTGCTAAATTGTTTTACCGCGGCGATAAATGCCCTTAATTACCCGGAGCTCCACACCCTCCAGGGACGGGATGAATGGTGAACAGGAAAGAAAAAAAAGAAGGGGTAAAAAGGGGGTGAGGGGGGAGCGTTCGTTGATCCGGAGTTTGCTGAAATCTAATTTGAAATTCGGTATTAACTAATTGAGTTTGAGGCGGAAAACCGC
>NW_010398659.1:2077-2638 GCF_000710305.1 Buceros rhinoceros silvestris
GGAGAAGGAAACGTTTCCCGGGAGCATTCCCCAGCCGGGTAAGGGGTCCGGGCCCAAATTACGGAGCTCTGACTCTGCGTGCTTTCAATGCCGCCCTTCTGGAGAGGTCCCCTGCCAGTCCTCCCCCACCCCCAGCACCCCTTAGAGCCAGTCCCAAAAGGCAGCGGCCCCCCGGCTCGCTCGCCCGGGGGAGGCTGTTGCTCGTCCCTTCTGCAAGGAAAAAGGAAAGGGCTGTCTTCCTGGAGAGCAAAACGGGACCGGTCACCCGGCCCGATCACGGGAGAGATATTACATGTCACAACTCATCTAGGGCCCCATAATCAGCGCTAACTTTCTGGTGAACAGATAACTAGAGATGGCAGATGGATGGAGATTGCACAAATGAGGCTCTAATTGACAATCAATTGTGATTAGGAGCAATAGAACATCTTTATAACACTCCCTTTAAACCGCCACCAAACAAAAGCGCCGGGCGGGCCGGCGGGATGGGGTCCGGCAGCGCCTCCCTAGCAGCCCTGCTGGTCCCCCCTGCTCTGTCCCCAGCCCCCCTGAGGAGGGGGG
>NW_010398660.1:0-1877 GCF_000710305.1 Buceros rhinoceros silvestris
GCAGGGAAAATACTCTGAAACCTCACTGAAAAACTTCAATGTTTCTCTCTTTTATTTAAAGTAGGGAGGAAACAAAAAGCCTGTTGAAGTTTTTGGCACATTTGTTAAGCGCGAGGGGATCTGATAGCTTGCTGCCACCACAGCCCAGCATGAAGGCTCCTCCGCCACGTCTGAGTCTTTATTCCCCATGTTGTCCCCAGTTCGTCCCTTCCTGGGTGGCTTTACACGCGTTCTCCTCGCGGTTTGTTTGTACGCAGCGGCACGGTTTGGGCTGGGCTCACCCTGCGCTCTGGCACCGTGAGGGGTTTTATGTCGATGCCGGCTTTGGGAGAGGGGCTCGCTCTTCGACCTGCACGGTGCCGACCCAGCCGGTGTCGCACGCGGGCTGGACGCTTGGCGTGACCCTTTTCTCCACTCCCCGCGGTACCACTGGCATTGCCCAAAGCGTCTCAGGTTGGAGACCGGGACCTGGTTCGGTTTCTCGGGATGCCTTTGCGGAAGGTGCCTTTGTGTCCTGGCGGTTCCCGGGGTTGGGTCCCAGCTGGCTCAGCCACCCCCAGGTTTATTTTCATGTGCTGGCTGAGCCTTTAATAAACCAATTTCTCAGCAACGACTCGAGCATGGATGGGTGAGTTATTTCTTCGAGGCAGGTACCCCAAAGCTAACACAGAGCAGCAGTGGAATGACTTCCTGGTGTATCTATTGGGTTAAATTCTTGTGAGTTTAGGAAACTTAATTTTCAGGCAGCTCTTTTTCCTCTATGGCTATTTTCGGGAACGTCTATCCTTGCCGGAGCGGTGCTGCCCTGGGGAGCCAGGCTGAGCCACCTCCGCTCCTGCCTGCTTCCTCTCGCTTTTTTGTTGTTGTTGTTTGTGAGGTCTAATTGAATGTTACTTTTTCATTCCAGACTTGATGGACCTCTTTATTTCATTTTCATTTTGGAAAACCCACAACTGTTTATCTGAGAGAAGCCACGGTCTGTTCTCTATAGAACTAACTCTCTTTGAACACGCTTTGTTCACACTTGCTGTGTTCCGGCATGGTGGCTCCTGCTCCCAACCAGCCTCTCCAGCCCAGGGCAGGGACCACCTGCCCTGTCCCATCTCATGTGGCCAGACCATGGGAAATACCCTCTACGTCTTTCATTAAAAAACTCCGTTTTATGCGCAGATGCAGAAGCAGCCTCCTGGGAAAGCTCCGAAAAGGATTTGCAGGCTCCTGGGACATGCAGAGAAGGAAAAATAAACTCCTCAGCAAGGCAGGGGAGGTGGCAAATCCAAAAGCACATGACGTAGGTGCACCCAAGATTTACGCAAGGGCAGCACGGCTCCATGTAAACAACCGCTCTGCAGAGCCAGCGCCAGCCTCAGGAGAGCCCCGGCTGGGGTCACTGGGCAGCCTCCAGCAGCCCTGCAGAACTGGTTGAGCCGCTTGGTGAATAATTATCCAGAGAGTGCAGGGAAAAAACCCCGTGCTGCCACCAGTGCTTCCAGCCAAGGCATATCCGCAAGGGTTTGTGTGGAGCACCACCTCCTCCAGCGCCCGGCGCGGAGGCGATGGTCCCCAAGCTCCTTTGCTGGCAGCTGCAGCATCTTCCTGGTGTTCATGAGAGCACCAGGACTAACCAGAAAAGAGCCCTGATGTGTGTTAGGAGGTAGGTGAGAAGTTAAAGAAGTAGGAGAAGAAGAGGAGAAACTTTGTGCCTTGGAGCAGAGCAGATGCTTCCACTGATGGCTTCAGCGGTTCATGAGAGTTCATGAGTTTATTCACATTTTTTATTGATGCTGGGTTGCCTTTCATTAAGCTCTGGCCTCAGAGGGGATCGATGACAGCGAAGGGATTAACGGGGCGGGGGGTGATGCGGGTAGGAGCGTTCG
>NW_010398661.1:0-757 GCF_000710305.1 Buceros rhinoceros silvestris
AAATGTTCCAGTATCTCTATCATTCGACTGCTCCTCTGCTTTAACGAGGGGTCGAACCATCCCTTGCCCCACAGGTTCATCACCTGGGTCACCCCATACATCCCCGCTGCAAAGGTCAGGATCGGCACAGCACGAGATTCCCGGTTTGGGTAGGAGAGGGGCTCACAGCATCGGACAACAAGAAGCCTGATTTCCCCTGTAACCCTGGTTCCTCTTCCCCTCAGCACCTCATTCCTTTCTCAACAACACCTTTCCACAGTCAGATCGTCTCTGCTGAGCCCTTAAGGCCTTGCGTATCTTTTCTGTCTCTACAGGAGCTTTGCTAACCTCTACTCCAGTTTGCAATTCAGAGAGATTTTTATTACACGGAATAATTGTGGCACCCACAGAGGCGGGTCCTTTCCACAGTCAGATCGTCTCTGCTGAGCCCTTAAGGCCTTGCGTATCTTTTCTGTCTCTACAGGAGCTTTGCTAACCTCTACTCCAGTTTGCAATTCAGAGATTTTTATGACACGGGATAATTGTGGTGCCCGCAGAGGCAGCTCCCTTAGCAGATTTCAGCAGCTGCTCCCACACACGGGTCAGACACACACCGAAACCAGCTCACGGAACACCTTCACCTTTCCCGGGTTTTCCCTTTTGTTCCCTCTCATGCTGCACTCCCTGTTCCCACACTGTCTCCCTGCTCTTCCACAACCTCTTCGCCTTCTCCCTGTCCACAGGAGACAGCTGACAGCCACGTTTCCATCACAGCTCT
>NW_010398662.1:0-2860 GCF_000710305.1 Buceros rhinoceros silvestris
TCGGCAGGATCCCCCGCCGTGCTCCCTGGCACCCCGAGAAAGGGGACGAGGGAAGGAGGAACGTGAGCAAGAGCTGGGCAGAGAAACGGAGTGGAAGATGCTGTGAGCTGGGAGCGATGGGGACACAAATCGGCTTGTTCCTGCTCCTGGATCCACGCTCCGTTTCTGTCCAGGAGGTGAATCAGCCCTGAATAGTTGCTGGCTTCGATACCTCTCCAGGCTGCTTCCCTGGAGGGAAGAAGGTGGGACGGGGGCGCTGTCAGGGGGCTCAGCAGAGCGGCGTGGGTGCTGTGGGTGCTGCCGGACTCGAGGGTTGGCAGGAGCTTTCAGCCAGCCCAGGGATGGAGGGTGCACTTGGGCACAGAGGAGCAGAGCTGATGCTTCAGCTGGGGATACTGGGGAAGACCACTATGAGCACGATTGTCCCTGGGTGTGTGTCCCCCCTCTTCACATTTGGGTTAAAGGCAAAGATGGGTTTTTACAGGTTGGGTCAATGCAGAATTTCCCGTTCTGGTTTGGTTTGCTTTGGTTTGGTTTCCGAGTGAGCTGCTTCTCAGGCATGTTTTTCAGCCCCTAACCAGAGCTGTTGGTGCATCTGTCACACTGAGTGTGGAAGAGACACAAAGGTTTGAACGTTCAGATGCTGCTGTGAGTGACTGTGATGCTCAGGACAGGTCTGGGCTGACGCACTCTCGTGGAGGGTCTCGACAGACACTTCTTCCTACATTTGCTTCACCTGTGCTGCCTGGCAGCGCTTCCCTCAGACAATGGTTGGTGTTTCATTTGTGCTGCAAACCTTCCTTAAAACAGCAGGATGTTACGGTTAGGAACTTGTTTAGCCTAACTCACATCGAAGCACCCTCTGACGGGGGAGGACGCTGCCTTTCTCTATAAAGGAGTTGGGCTGCAGTGAGTGTTTGGCTTCCCAGGTGCGGGGGCACATGCACACGATTCGGCTCAGCAGAGGTGAAAGCGTTTGTGCTGCCCTGTCAGGTAACATGAAGTGGTCGCTGACTGTTGCACAAGCTGTTAAAGTGACCTGAATTATTCTTCATTTGGTGACAGTGACCTGTTTGGTATAAGCTGCTTTCTGGGTGTTTGAGATCTGCCTCTCGGTGATGCACAGCTGAGGAGCTGGGGCTGGAGTTCCACTTCTTAATGTTTTTTTTTTCCCCTTGAGGGGTTTGACACGGGTTGGTCCTGTGTATTCTCACCTCCTCGTTCTAAAATCACCAGAAGGAAACAGAACTCCAACTAAACTTTAATGGTGATTAATAACGTGACACGTGGTGCTTTCAAACACAAACTGGAGTCGATGGCCTAGAGGAGAGCTTGAACATTTTAGAAGTCCTGATGTGAATGGCTACCAGGGCTCAGTTTTGGGGGAAGTGATCCCACAGCCAAATTACTACTGAATGGGGGGGTCCTCAGAGCCTGGTTCCTTGGTTTATCTCTACAATTTGCCAAATAGGCGAGACTGAGGCTCATGAGCCGGATCTCTGCTTTCCAAACATTTAATTGAGAAAAACCTGCAAAGGTGTAATAAAAAGTGAAGGAGGCTTTGGGGTGGCTTTGGGGTGGCCGTTTGAGCCATTCCACTGGTGTACGGGGGGATTGACAAGGGTGCAGTGTTGCTGGCTGACAGTGGTGGAGAACACACCAAGTTTGATTCCAAAGGTAAGGCAAGAAGCGTGCAGGTTAGTCTAGCAAAAATGGTCCAAGGGCCCGGGAAAGATGAGGGTCACCTATAAATACACAAAACAAAGTCTTGCCAGCATGAACGCCACCTCACAGGGGAGAAACAACAGCATCTGCGGGCAGATCTCAGCGGAGTGCATTCCCAGTATCTGGGGCTGTCTGGTGTCAGTGCAGAACAGACCTTGAACCCAACGCTGGGTCCACCGACCGGTAAATTAAAGCCTGGTTTTAAGTGAGGGGGAGAAAATCAGCTCTGCACCCGGCTGCTGTCCGGGTTCCGTTGGGCTTGCCTGGCTCATTAGGTGCAGGAATCCAGGAGTGGCTGTCTCCCTCGTGTACAGACAGAGTACGCCTCCTGACTTCCTCTGTGCTTGTCTTCTTCTCACCTTTGCTTCTGTCCTCCCGCATGCTGCAGCCTCCCGTTCAGGATTCCCTCCTCCCCTTAGCCACGCTCTTTCTTTCGGGATGTGGGAGTCCCTCAAGACCTCGCCACAAGCTCCCAGACTCCTGTTGCCTTCCTAGGGGCTGGGTTTACCGAGTGAAAAGTGGTTTAGGAGGTGCTGGAGGCAAAGAGCTCCCCACAGAGTCCGAGAGGGTCTCTTCCTAGAATCAGGTCAGGTCCTGCCCACCTCAGGGAGGACGTGGTTGGGTAGGCAGAAGCAACAAACTTGATTAAAGCCTTTTCCCAGGGAGACCTCCATGGAGCAGGCTGCGGCATGTCTCGCCATGGGCCAGTTTGGCCTGTGCACTGTGGGCAGCCAGATCTGATGGAGCGTTTCATATAACTCGTCCTGAAATACCTGTGGTAGGTACAGAGGCGCCAGGCTTCCTGGAATTTCACATGAGGGCTGTCTTGATTCACAGCTCCTTGTCATTCAGCCTACCTGTGTCCTCTCTATTTACTGCTAATTCTGCTCCCATCAAAGTCGGTGGCACAACTGCTGCTCATTCCATGATGGAAGAATTCTTCTGGGCCCTTAGAAAGTAAAAACCACTCGTGACTTTCAGGTTTATTAAACTTGGGCTTGCAACATTTTGAAAATAGCATAATATATCAAATGATACCTTAATGTAAATGTGGGTACCTTCCAAAACGCTGTCCTCACCTCCCCTCTGTCCTTCTAGAGGTGTCGAGGAAGCTTTGGTGTTCATCCAGTTTGCC
>NW_010398662.1:2946-5110 GCF_000710305.1 Buceros rhinoceros silvestris
ATTCCTGCCTTTTCTTTGGTAGCTGTTATTGCAGCATCCCCCTGATTAATCTAATGGACCAAATCTCGTACAAACAGCAACTCTGCTGCCCAGCTCTGAGTGCTCCTGGGAAGATTTCTGGAGATGTTTCTTCTCCTGTTGAGTTGATAAATTAAATGCTCGTGTTACTTAATCATTCCTCAAAGCACGGCATATCAGGAGGGCTTGGTACAGCACCTTCTTCTGCACTGTCAGTCACGCACAGCACCAGGATGTTTGAACATATTGTGTGTAGTAGCAGGAAGAGCAGAACTGGAGAGGGAAGGCAACTTTCCGCTGAGATTGAAAAGATGGACTCTGGCATGATTGGCCCAGCAGGGGTGATGAGGGATACAGACACACTGAAGGGCTTGTCACAGATGCTTTTTGTTTATCTTCAGTCCCCAGATTCTCTTCAGTCGCTCTTCAGCGTATCATATTTTCTAAAATATTGTCCTACTGGGTGTTGAGTGTTTCACACAGGGAATGTGGCTCCAGGGAATGTGGCCAGTCTGGGGTCAGACTGCAAATCTGATCTCCCATGTAATGATTGACCGGATCGCTGGCCCGGGTTGGATGGTCAGCAGCACGAAGGGCACGGCTGCTGAAACCCAGAGCTACATGGAGATATTTTGCGTGACTGAGTTGAGAGGTGGAAGGGTTTAAACCAAGTATGTCCAGGCTGTGGGAGCCAAGAGGAGATGATGCAGAACCCAGCGCAGCCAGTGACCCGTCAGCTGGTGCCTAGGCACTAACTGCAGCAGGTCCCAGCTAAATCCTCACAGGTTACACACACCTCTCATCCCAAACCAGCTCTTCTGGTGTAAGAATGGTATATGATGTTCTCTGTGGAGTTCCAGGAGAATTCTTTTCAGAAACCAAGTCTGTACCTGGTCGTATCACCTGTTGCTGTTCCCAGAAAGGGTTTGCAGAAGCAGAAAAACCCATTTCAAAGGGTTCCGACCCATAACCTCAGATAAACCTCACCTGAGTTTTTAATTCAAGCTCTTTGAGGAGCAGAAAGCTTGACAGAAAACCTGGAGGCTAACAGGTATAAAGACTCCTGCCAGAGGGTCTGAAACGACAACTTGGTGGAGAAAAGCAAAAAACTCTTTGAGATCGATAGTTTATCCTGAAATGCTGCTTTGGGGGTTTCTGACACCTCCTCTGCAGACAGCGGGCGGTCCAAGCATGGGCGACCGTTCCATTTAGTCAAGACAGCACAACCCCGCTGCTGGCCTTCCGTTTGTCCAGCGACAAACGTTGAGGATGAAACAGCGTTGCTTCTGAAAGGATTAAAACTCTGTTCCACCGAGCTGCCAGGGAGAGAGGAGAGCTGAGGCGCTGCCGTGGCCTTGATTTGAGCTGTCATTGTCCCGTGTTCTCTTTGCCTTTCCTGAACGCTTGCTACAGCTATTGGTGGGGTGTAGGTACTTCTGTGGAACATGAAAGGCCCCTGAAATCAGATATGGAGCATGTTGTGGCTCCCTTTGATTTTCCTCCTTACTTGGGAGAGGTAGAAAAGGCATATTTTTAGGGGGTTTTAAGACTTTTCAGATCCAGAGGACATCAGGCATTGCGCAGGAGCAGGCTCTCATTAAAAGTCTCTTGAGCAGCTGGAATGTGGCTGGAAGGAGATTAAAGGAAACAGATGAATTTAGCAAAGTGCTTAAACAGAAAAGTAGAGAGAAATAAAAGTTTGTGAGATCCTTATTGTTCTTTTGGGTTGCCGGCAGGTGTGCATTAATTCAGTTTCCTTTTTTTGCTGTGTGATCTGTAGATAATGGACTCTAAATCACCCCCAAATAACGCGCGGTTTGCCTAACTGCAAATATGTGCATATTTTAGAGTTAATCTTGTAAGAATGTTCCTACACTGTGAGCTTGATCTGATGCTACGCTTTACCTAATGGAAGTCTCGGCTCACACGGGTCATCTCCACTGTGTCTGTAGAGCTGCTCCTGCTCCCAGCTCTGCCGCTGCTCGACCGCTCAACCTTGGGCAACTCCTTTAGTTTCTCTGTCTATTCACCTCAATTAAAAGTTATGTGACTGACACACTAGTTTTGAGAGTTCTGCACCAGCTGCGTGCAGTGGGTCCCGATCCGTCTGAGCCCCCAAGCGCAGGAGTATCGATTTTTCCTGCTG
>NW_010398662.1:5205-14258 GCF_000710305.1 Buceros rhinoceros silvestris
TGATACTCAGGTCCTAGGAATGAGTGAGATAGTTCACATGGGGCAGGGGGTCCCAGAAAGGTGCACCCCAGGTAGCTTTAGTCACACGTCTTAGATTAACCAATTTACTCCTTGTTTTGTTCACTCCTCGGTGCATAATTTCCATCTCTAAAGGAAAACCAAGTTACTTTGCGTGTTGTAACTTTTATTCACAAATAAAATAAAAACCTAAGAAGTATTGAGGAAGTCTGCCTGTGCAAGCAGCTGTTTGTGTGGGATGCTGTATCACCTCCGTCAGAGTTTAAAGTACTGCTGGATCCCAGTTTAGAACGTGGTTTTCCCCACTTTTTGCATAGTGTAGAAGATGAACCAGGATCGTTGCTCTGTGTGTGGTCCCAGGCTGTATTCGCTGTGCACAAGTGAGATGGCTCAGAAACCGGAATCCAAGTCTTCAAAGGTTGTTTTTATGGTGCTTATCATTACCCTGTTTGACTTTCCCACAAATATTAACATCCAGCATCCTCCAGGGGCTGGAGAATGGTGATACCACCTTCTCCCACATCTCACCAGCCACTGGTGGGTCATAGGACATCATTGAGATAATCCCTGTCCAAGAGTGTAAGAGCAGATGTCCTGGGTCGTAGCTTCACAACCTGGTTTCAACACTGGATAATAATAAAGATGAAGGAAAAAGCATAAAAAGGACAAGAATAGTGGATAACAGTGACCTCAGAATACCCTCCAGGTTAGGAGTGTCAAAGTCTCTTTGGATTTAATGGTCCCTTGTGGAATTTTCTTCCATGGTTTTGTACGAAAGCTCGTGCACTTTAGCAGCCCTTGTGTCCTGCGGTAGGAAGAGCTCTAAGTTTATGTGCAGCCTCTGTAAGCTGTTTCATTTATTTTTAGTCTATTGGTTAGTAAGTTAATATCAGCCCCCTGGTTCTTGTAGATTAGAGGTAGGAATAATCTTTCTTTACTCGCTTGCAGGTCACTCATGATTTTACAACCCTGTGTTCTCCTGGCATTCCTTTTTCTCCTGGTGGGAGCTGTGGAAGATAGCCGGTCTATTTATCTTCTTACACGTGGAAATCTATCAGCTTTACAAGTCTGAGCAGACCGTAGGGTCTGGCTTGTCCTCGGTCTCTCTTCAAAGACTCCCTCAAAGCAGGTTCATGAGGCACGACTACTTTCTGCAGGAGCTGTGTTGACTCTTCTCCACTGTCCTGTATTTAACTTTGCTGACTAACTCAACTCTACTGTCAGAGTTTCTAATAACTGGCTTGGGATGAGTCTCTCCTGTGCTCTGTAGATCATCACATCTCTTAGAAAAATCTGAAGAGCTGTTTGCCACCTTTCCGCCCTTTGGCTCTCAGGCACTCTTAAACACTATCATTTGCACCATATTTTCCTTCTGAGTCAGCGCTGTGATGTGACTTGCACATCCAGGGAGCTGCAGAAAAGGACATGGTCCTGACTTCACACTTGCTAATTGAAGAAATGCATCAAAGCTCCTGAAGAACCTGGGGAGCTCAGTAGCACTTAGTGGAATTGTGTCTGCTAAGGTCTGAATTTCTGACTTTAGCTTTCGTCTTACGGGTCTTGCTTTGCTCTTTACCACTCGATTAAGGCACTACCTACTCTATCTTTTCCCCACGAGAAGGGATTCATGGGTTTCAGGCCAATATCCCAGCACCTGGGATAATGACAAGATCAAAAAGCGAGCAGTTATCTTTGCAATTCTGTTTTATTTCCAGTTGAGATCATGCTATTGGGGTCCTTTGGAAAGGGAGCCACCAAGCCTCTACAGTACAGCCCCTGCTGCTTCTGAAGCCCCTGTGAAAAGGGAGGGCTGAGAGCTGGTCACATCTCTTGCAGGAAGGGGATGACTAGTCTAAATAGTCAGTGAAGCTACTACCGCTGTCCTAAAATATCTGACAAGGGATGAAAGCTGGTTTAGCTGGTATGAAGGACACTAAAATGAGGATGGAGACTAGTTGGAGGGGAGCTCTTTTTTTTCAAAGAAGGGATTTGGGGGAGTGAGGATGCTTGGCATGGGTGGTAGTGCTGTTGGTATGTGGACAATGAGCAGCTTGGAGTACAGGAGATCAGTGAAATTGCATATGTGGCTTTCAAGCTGTCAGCAATTTCAGGGTGGTTATGAGAGGTTCTTGAACTCTTGTTTCCAGTGTCAGTTCCTTTTTTCTTATTTCTTCTCTCTGAGCCATGAACTTAGGAAACTGCTGCATGAGAGCACAGATACGCATGGCAAATGGAGAATAATCACATCTCACATTTGACATTCCTGGGATGCGAGTGCTGGAATCCCACTACCAGGCAAAGTCCAGGGCTACGACTTCCTTGTTGACTGTGTTATTCTCCCACCCGACATAACAGCAACACCTCTTCCTGACCCCAGCATTGTCCCACTGAGTTAGGTTCAGCCTGAACATTCCTAAGAAGTCAGTTGACATCTGAGCCTCTCCCTGCTTATGCTGGGGTTGACATATCTTGATCTTCTTGAGCTTCAGAGCTTGTGCAGAGCCTGTGCTTCTGCACCCAAGGAAATGTAACTCATGTGAACATTTACATCGGGTTTTAAGCACCACAGTGAGTCAAGTGAAGCGGTCAAGCATGCTCATCTTGTGCTGGTCTCACTCACTTGGGTCAGTCTTGTGTCCCTCACCAGTTCCTCCAGCTCAGGACTGCCATGTCCCTTGTGCACCAGCTGCTGCTCTCTCTGTGCAGCATTTGGTGCCAGACAGGGCTTTGAACTGCGCTGTCTGAATTGCTCTCCAAAGCTCATCAAGCTGCGTTAATTCCAGTTTCTTGGGCTGAACCTGGCACCAAATATGTGTCTCTGTTTCCAGTGTTGCCTGTTTATTTCTCGGCTCTCACCGGAACATCTCTGTTCCTGTCCCCCAGCTCAGCAGTGACAATGGCATTAAGGGATTCTTCCCACCCACTTGGTTTCTAAAGGTAATACTCACTGTGTGATTCACAATGGTTCCTTGGTTCTTTGTTAGTTTGCAGGTCTCTGGATGGTTTCCACGTGTTTGTTCCTCATTACAGATGTATGAGCACATCTGGAGGTTGAAGGCCACTGTGAGAACGAATGCAGGAGTGCTACGGGGTTAAGTCAGCTGAACTGTGTTATAACTCCTGTGCCTGGGCAGACTGGACTGACTACCAAGAGATGTAGACATCTAGCTCAGAAATAGATGTCTCTGAAGTATGTGGAGGACTAAAATTGCAGCTGCAGTGCTTGACTTGAATCCACTATTATAAAGGTTATATCCCTGGTAAAAGGATGGTCTTCACAGAGTCACAGGAGGGTTTGGGGTGGAAGGACCTTACAGCTCACCCAGCCCAACCCAGGCCAGGGGCAGGGACCTTCCCCCAGAGCAGGTTGCTCCGAGCCCCGTCCAGCCTGGCCTTGGGCACTGCCAGGGATGGGGCAGCTACAGCTTTGCTGGTTCAGTGTCTCACCACGGTCATAGGGAAGAGCTGCTTCTCTAATCTAAATCTCCCTTCTGTCAGTTTAAAGCCGTCACCCCTTGTCCTATCACCACATTTCCTTATAAACAGTCCCTCCCCATCTTTCCTGCAGACCCCTTTAGGTACTGGAAGGCTGCTATAAGGTCTTCCTGGAATTTTAGGCTGAAAACCCCCAACTGTCTCAGCCTGTCCTCATAGGGGAGGTGTTCCAGCCCCCTTTATCATATTCTTGGCTCTCCTCTGGATTTGATCCAACAGGTCCATGTCCTTCTTATGTTGGGGGCCCCAGAGATGAACCCAGTACTTCAAGTGAGATCTCACAAGGGCAGTGTAGAGGGGGATAACTCCTCCCTCAACTTGCTGGCCATGCTGCTTTTCATGTAGCCCAGGATGCTATTGGCTTTCTGGGCTGTGAGGGCACTTGCTGCGTCATGTTGAGCTTCTCGCCAACCAAGTCCTTCTTGTCAGGGCTGTTCTCAATCCACTCATCATCCAGTCTGTATTGGGGCTTGGGATTACCCCAACCCAGGTGTAGGACCTCACACTTGGCCTTGTTGAACTTCCTGAAGTTGGCAAGGTCCCACCTCTTAAGCCTGACAATGTCCTTCCGGATGGATTGAACAGCTGAGTGTTAGAAATATCTGTCTTTTGCGGAGCCAGGTAAGGTTTCATTTTGGTAATTGTAACCAAACCGTAACCTCCACTGGTTATAATTCTTTGCTGTGGAGTGTGGCAGTCAACGCGGCCGCCTGCCACGTCTGTTCACTGGCACAGCCTTCCCCCTCCTCTCTCTGCCAGCACAGGCTGTGCTGAAACACACTCCTGGAAACGTGACCAGCCCTGCTCAGGAGGAGCTGTGATTTTACAAGGAACCAGGTAATGGTGCAGAGGTGAAAAACCTCACTTCCTTTTGCTGTGGGGAATTTCAGTTTTGTACCATCTGGTGTCCGTCTCCATCTGGGTTGGTTTGCTCAAGCGCTGAACTGTGCAGGGAGGACAATGGAGAGCGGCTGCACACCTGGTGGAGGTGCCAGCAGCCAGAGAGTCTTTGTCAGAGATTGCTCCTGATTGCATCCCTCCCTATCCAGCTTTGCTTGTCTGACTCCCACACTCACTTTGGGGAGCAGCGCAGCCCAGTCTGCCTGACTAGGAGAGAAGAACAAGAACCAACTGGCTCATTTTTTTGTCCATGTTAAACTGCCTGTGGACTCGCAAAGAAGACAGTGGGGTTTGGGGAAGGGGAGGTGTAGTCCGCAAACACTAATGTTGGGGCTGAGATGTGTCCGAAAGTGAAGGTTCTTGGCCATTTCCATTTCTCTGTCTGGTTTTGGTATTTTTCGGGGTGGGAGAGTTGAGGCATTCCGGAGCAGTGTTGTGTAACGCGTGACCGTTCCCAGTCTGTTTGCAGCTTTCAAATCTTGCGTCAAACTAAAATAATGTCTCTGTATTTTCAAGCATCCTAGAGGTATTAAGGGAGATAAATTTTGCAAGAAAAATCTTGTCTTGCCACGAAAAGTGAAATCATTTGTCTCAAAAATCCATGACTTTTTCAGCTGAATTACGGATAAACCTGTGTCAGTGCCGTTGCATTTGGCAGTACATTTTTAGTTGATGTTTCCTTTATTTTTTCCACAAGAAAATGTGTCCCAGCAGAAGTCCTTCTTGCTCTAGGAGGGTGGTCATTGATAAGGTCTCCCTATTGGTCTTTCCTATCTATGTCTCGTGGCACAGACCCAGCACACACAAACTCCTGGAAGGTGGTTAATGCTTTGAGGAGTTAGCACAGAGCTGTGACATATGGTGACCTGCAGCCCCTTTGAGTAGAACAAATCCCTGTATGTGATGGTCAGTGAACTGTGAAGGAAACAGAAATGCAGGGGTGTAAACACGTCTTCTGCTTGGAGGCAAGAATATGTCCCACCTGATGCTGCTGGTGACAACACACGTTCTTCTCCCCACAGCACTGGTCTGCTGCTTTGCCTTGGGGTGTGGTGGAGGTGGGAAAAAGATGTAATTAATCACCCGAGCTGGTCAAGTACCCTGACCAGCAGCCTTCTGAATATCCTTCCCTCCGGTCTCCTCTTCTCCTCCATGACTGTTACCTTCCATAACTCACTGCTGCTTTTGTTTCCTTTCAGCCTGACCGGGAAAGAAGCCCTAACACACTTCCCGTCGCTGGGACCCTCCACAAACTCTGCCCAGGGGAAGGTCCACGTGAAGCAGTGTGACTTGCTGAAGCTGTCCCGCAAGCAGAAGAGGCTGTGCCGGAGGGAGCCTGGCTTGGCAGAGACCTTGCGGGATGCCATCCGCCTTGGCATCATGGAGTGCCAGTACCAGTTCCGCAGCGAGCGCTGGAACTGCAGCCTGGAGGGACGGACCAGCCTGCTGAAGCGAGGTACAAGGTAGTCTTTGGTTTGCAGTACAAAACCTCACTTGGTGCTGCAGCCCCTGGAACATGTGTCTCAAATTGAGCAAAGCGGGGCAGAAACCAGGGAGCGCACAGACCCTGTTTTGCCAAGGAGCACTTTGGGCCCTTTTGCCATAAAATACTCCTTATCCTCATCTTTCCTGAGTGGTTTGTCACGGGTGGAAAAGTAGAAGGAAGTTCACACCTTGGCTTATAGATTTTTGTTGGAAACCAGAGTCTCCCACAGTGACCCTCTTCCTTTGTTGGCAGTCAGGGATGATACGGCAAAAAATAAGGGTTAGTGCTTTACGTCAAGGGATGAGACTTCGCAGCTCTTGGGATATTTTCGTATGTAAATCTCTGTCGTTCTCAGAGTTTAATCCTAATTCACCATTTGAAAAGGTGTTTATCCACACTGAGGCATTGGAGTGCACGTTGACAGGTATCTCCAAGGCCCTCTCCCATATAATTGGAGTTTCTGCAGAAGTTCAGAGCAGGCAGAGCAGCCACTGGCTTCTGTTCCACAAAATGCTTTAAAGGAAGAAAAGCAAGTTCTGCATTTGAGGCAGGCGGGGGAGTAATAAATCCTTCAGATTACAAGAACTTGCGAAAAACAGAAAGAAGACAGACCCTGAAACTATTTCTTAATAAAAGTTCTCAGAGCGTGCACATACACTTTGCTATAAACCCCTCCTCATCCAAACCATTCCTGACCACCTGGGGCCGAATTTCAGCCCTTCGATAACATTTAGTAGCATTTACTAAGTTTCAGTCTTCAGTTTTATTAAGTTTCAGCCCTTTGATAACATTTAGTGACTTAATGTTTTAAAAAAGGGGCCTGAATAAGCCCATACAAACTTTGATGAAATTAAAATGTTGGTTTTAATTAGCTTTGGGATTGAAACTTTTTAACATTTCCATTTAAATTTATCCACTTTTATTGAAGTAAATATTAATGTTTTAGTAAACCAGCACGTACTTTGTTGCAAGGCTCCAGTGTGAATTTTTTAGCATGCTGTGGAAGAAGCTGCTTGTGCTCATTTTGAGTGACTTTCTGACATCTGTACCTTCCCCGACCTCAAAGGACTTGAAAATGACAATTGAATAATCCTCATCTTCAAATGGCTGGAAAACATTTAATGATCCTGTGGTGACATGCCTCAACATTTCCATGGGCTCCTGACTGACAAAATAAAATATCACCTGTAATTTAAAACCTGTTTTGGGAGATGAGGATAAGTGCTTGAAAACTTTTATTACACAATCATAAGGATGAAATGATGATTTAATACAGAAAAATATGCTACGTGCATCTCCTGTGCGAGAGGACAGTCGGCGGGGAGCAGGTATTAGTTCTCATTTTCCTTTAACTGGGAAACAGGTTTGTTTCTTTCACATGGAACATGAACGTGTTCAGCTGCCGCTTTCGATCTGTTCCTCACGTATTCCCACTGCTGGTTTGTTGCTGCCTGGGTAAGATGATGGACTGTGCTCCTGTCACCCAAGTACTGACAAAAGTTGAGAAATCATTGAATGACAGGATAACGCCTAGGGAAAATGGAAAGAAATTTTAATGGTCTTACAAGTGCAAGAGGGGACAACTCATGCCAGTGAGATGGTTCAGTTTTGCAGTAGGGGTAAAGCCACTCTTCATTCGCAGTCACAACTGTAAAACTGCTCTGACTGCTGCCCATCAGCAAAACTTCACCTTCTTCTAGAGATGCCACCATCTTTTTTCCTCTATTTACATACTTTCAGTAAGTTAAAAAAAAAAAAAAAAAAGCCAAGGGCTCTCTGGTTTTTGAAATGCCAGACTTATTTTCAGTCTGCATCACTTGCTGTTGTACACAGACGCTCCTTGAATACAACTGGGAACCTTTTTGCATAACCTACAACCTCCTACAACTATTGCAGTTGCTTATGGTGACTCTTACTCCTCACTGATCCATGCAAAATCCTCCTGCTTTTCTTCTCCTCTTCCCTAAAAATTCATGGAAATGGATTTTAAATGAGACTTGTCAAAGCCATCTTGTTGCGTGGTGTCTGTGTAAAATGTTTGTAAAGCAGTGATGATCTTCTGGTTTCCACTGTGTGCCATAAAGGCAGTAGGTGTTGCTGGAGGTCATGTAAGCAGCAGGTCACCTCAAATGACAAGGTGTTTCGAGGAAAATAAACACCGATAGCAAAGGCAGCTCAGATCCAGCCACTCAGAAAAACCCTTCTTGAGAAATGAGCACTCTGCAGTCCTTCCACCCAATAATCCATCTTTGCCTCATGTTGGTTAGATTCTTTGGCCTTCAGGCAGTGGTTTGACTGATGTCGTGGGGCATGAGGACTGGTAGAGCACAGACATGGTGGCTCAGAGATGTAGGATTTCCATCATTGGAAGTTTTGAGAACTCAGTTGGACAAAGACCTGAGGAATTCTACCTGGCATTGGAGGTAACCCTGCTTTGAGCAGGAGGTTGTACTAAAGACCTTGAGAAGTCCTTCTGCCCTAAAGCTTCCTGCAATTCTACCCAATTTCTACAAGTCTATGGCTTTCTGCTCTGCTCTGGTTTGTTTGTTTGTTTTTTCCCGGAGAGATGTCTCTTCCATTGGCTTTGAAATGCTCACACTGTCTTTACTGTAGCATTGAAAAAATCTTTGACCTTGAGCAGAATCACCACATGGCTAAACTCCTCCTGTTATAGTTGTCCCTGTGGTTGAGAGCACACCACACCACAGAGCAGTATCTTACCATGGCAGCAAGCGTCTCTCTGTATTTATAGGCTGCTGAGCTAAGAAATAATTCCAGAGAGCTCAGGGGAAGGCTTGGACAAGGGCAGGGTCCTATCAGGGCCTTGCTTCAACATCTTGAGATTCAACTCTGTGCTAGATATTTGCAATCAAACTGCCCAGCAAAGACATCTGCAGTTAGATGTCCCCCTTCACACCCTGCGTTTAAGATTTCACACAGTCATTAGTGACAGAGTCCACGGGGTTAGAGGGTGACTCATCCCGAAACCAGACCCGGCGGCCAGGGCACTGCATCCCGGCTCCGCTGCCTGCGGTGACAACAGCTCCATTGACATAGTGGGAGGATGGATACCCAGGACGCATGAAGAAACCTCTGTTTAGATCTTCTGAAATCACACTCGGAGCTGACTGCTGCTCATGTGTGTTATGTCCTG
>NW_010398662.1:14354-33678 GCF_000710305.1 Buceros rhinoceros silvestris
CCTGCTGAAAATCCAGCTTCAACAGCTCATTGCTCGTTGTTATTCCACAAGGGCTTAAGGACCATTTGGTTTTGCCTTTACTCTTGTTATTTGTAACTTAAACAATTCAGTGATGATCAATCCCTTATGACAAAGTAGAAGGGATCGTCTTAGACTTTTCAGACAAACATTTGGCAGCCTGGTGACATTGAACCTTTTCTATAAAAGGAGATGGGAGGTGGGGAGAAGGAGACGATTTGAAAGTCTGCTCGTTATCTTCAGCTGCTGCTGTCTGCAGTGGCCTGACCACAAGCAATGGTTTCTGATTTTGAGTGGGCTGAAATCTGGCCAGCACTTACGTGGAGTGCCAGAGCAGAACCCAAAGCACCCCGGTCAGAAATAGCAGAAGCAGTGCGGTGTTCCACAAAGTCAGATTTAGCTGGGTGTGTGGAGCTGACGGCTACTGCGAGCTTTATATGGTATGGGAAAGCATTTCTAAAATGCTCTCCTCTCTTCTGGCACCAGGATGTCAGATGGGACAGTGGGAATCTGGGAAACTTTTGGAGATCAGCTTCTGGAATTGTTTTTCAGATTTGGGATCTCAAATATATCTTAGCTCCTCTTAGCTCCTTCTTTTGGGTTGGAAAATCTGTGAGCAGTAGGTTGCTATCCATAATCTGTTTTGACTCTGTCCCATACCAGCTTTTCCAAAACCTTTGATGGATTTGGTGACTTCTTTCATTGTTCTCCCAGTACCCTGAGAGATTTTCTAGAGCACCATTAACCAGACAGCTTAGTTGCAACTTACTTGTCCCAGTGATAGAGCAACTGAAACAGCAAAGTAGGAGACAGTTTGTTGATTGATCTCCTTGACCTTCTCCACATTTTCTTGACTCTCCCATCCATGTCCATATCTTTAATCTAAAATCCTGGAATTCCAAAGAGCTCCTATGAAGTCTGTGTTGAAGCTGCTAGTGCAGCCTCTCCATTATGTTCATGATTAATCAGTTTTTCGATCTTCTTACTGGCAGCAATCAGAACTTTGTCCTGTTGCCTGGACAGATTTATGGTGACCTCACTTGGATCTCAGCAGTCAGTGGTCTGATCTATTATTACAGCTGGTTGGGAATTTTCTGAGGGAACAGATTGCTGGGAAGATTTGAGGTTGGACTGGATGAATTCTGGAGCAGCCTTCCAAAGCAGGGCTAACCACAAGAGCAGATCAGGTCTCCGTGGTTCTCTCTCTCTCTCTCTCTTTCCATTTTTGAGGAAAACATATTTGTTTCCTTTCAACGTAGAAGGACATTGGAATTTTCAAATGTGGAATATTTGTTTGCTTCAATGTGTTTTCTTCCATTCAATGTACATAAACCAAAATCTTTCTATTTTGGCCAATCTTATCCATTGCTGCACTCTGAGTCTGTTGATCCGTCACCTGTCTTCCTTGCACTAGTTCCTAAACTGTGGACTTGTTGAGTCACTTCCCATTAATAGTTTTATTTTCTGCACATGAACTCTGGAGGAAATATTAAGATTTTCCCCTGGATTAAACAGAAGAGGAGGTAAGTAATCAAAATAATGTATTTTGGGGGTTAGGTTATGTTTGGGTCAATCAGGGTTTTCTGGAACTTCTCTGGACCTCATGGGTGTCGTATGAACAGACTCGTTCCTATCTGAGCTTGTGTCTTCAGATGGAATTTCCAGCGAGGTGCTGTACTTCCTTTCCTGGATAAAATGTCATGGTTTGTGTCATGGTCACACACTTCAGGGCCGATGTAGCCAAGCCGGGAAGCCTGTTTTAGGAAGGAGAAGAGCCTCAGAAAGCATCACCACAGTCACTGGGAAGAGACAATTTACAGGGAAGTCAGAAAACCCACTCGTGTGCGGGAGAGTTGTCCTTCTTGCCCAAGATGTCCTTCAACATGGAACCTTTTCCAGTCAAATTACATGTTGTCTTTCCATGTGAAATACTACCGCCGTGCCAGCACAGTCCCAATTAAAAACATTTAAAAATAATGGGTTGGATTTTAAAACTATTTTTTCAGTGTCCATGGTTTCAGTGATGGTCTCTGTTCACACCTATCAGCTCTGCAGTGAGGATGAGGAAAAATGGAGTTCCCTGACTCCTTGCAGTTGAACATTGTCCAGGGACTGTTTGGCTGTTGCCACCCATCCCTTGGCCGATAAGTGGTCTCCTGTCTCTGTATTGAGTCACTCACATCAAACATGATACTGAGTTTCTCTGCTAGGGATGGAGTGGGAGTTTCGTCTCTCTGTATTTTTAAGTATCATGCTTGGTTTTAGTTCACGGAGTCAGGAGAGCCAGTGAGGTGGATGAACATCCTGCTTTGCCTTTCCTGCTCCTACCCTCTCCTAATCCTTCTCTTGTACAGGTTTTAAGGAAACCGCCTTCCTCTACGCAGTGTCCTCTGCAGCTCTCACCCACTCCTTGGCCAGAGCGTGTAGTGCGGGCCGTATGGAACGCTGCACCTGCGACGACTCCCCAGACCTGGAGAACCGCAAGGCCTGGCAATGGGGCGTGTGTGGAGACAACCTCAAATACAGCACCAAGTTCCTGAAAAAATTCTTGGGTCAGAAGAGGATTGGCAAAGACCTGCGGGCCAAAGTGGACATCCACAACACCAATGTTGGCATCAAGGTGAGGAGC
Source organism: Buceros rhinoceros silvestris (assembly GCF_000710305.1). Taxonomy (NCBI): domain Eukaryota; kingdom Metazoa; phylum Chordata; class Aves; order Bucerotiformes; family Bucerotidae; genus Buceros; species Buceros rhinoceros. Next base: position 17,002 of record NW_010398662.1, read on the forward strand.
TGCACTAGTGGGCCTAGCATGAGGATAGGACTCATTGCAAGTCTTCTAACCCATCCTCAGCCAAGGCTGTTTGTAAGAGGGTTATTCACTGCCCCTACTCACAAACCAGACTGGTTTACTTGCGTGTTGTGGACTGTACTGAGAGCTCCCTGGAAAGTCACCTGGACTCTGGTGTGAGAAGCTGCCACAGGGTGTATCTCACAGTGGCATCAGGGCTGAGTGACAGAAATGTGCAGCATGGTGACAGCTGTAAAACACGATGGCTGAATTACTCCACGGGTTCTGCCACTGCCACAGGGAGTTCTGAGAACAGCCAGAGCTTCAGAGCTGGTGGGACATGTAAAGCAGATCAAGGGTCGACACTCTTGAGATCAGTTATGAGTCCACTGGTGATTTGCTGTGGAACTAGTCATGGCTCAAGTTTGGGTCAGGGACACCATCAAGCCTTATGTTACAGGCTACCAATGTATCATTGTTTTCCTTTTGGAGTCCAATTACTTGTTTGATCAGAGCACTGACCTTACCTGGGTGCTGGAGATGCTCAGTTTTATGGTTGACTACTGCTGCTATTCCAGTTAGACTTTAGTGAGGATTTATTCAGTATTCAGCCATTTGCTCCCCTTCAGGCTTTCTACCCTCTGGCACTCCAGCCAACTCTGTAGCCATTCCTCTGTTTTGGTTTTTAGTTTTTCCTCCATAAAGTACCAAGAAAACTGCAGTGCTTCCAGGCTGCTGTCAGCCTGAGGTGTTGCCTCTAGCCAGAGCTAGGCTCGTGGTCCGGGCAGATAATGACTACCCCTTCTCTTCCCCTTCAGGCTGTGAAAAATGGTCTCAAAACCACGTGCAAGTGCCATGGCGTCTCCGGCTCGTGTGCTGTCCGGACGTGCTGGAAGCAGCTTTCGCCTTTCCATGAGATTGGACGATTGCTGAAGCTGCGCTATGATGATGCCGTCAAGGTCTTCAGCACCACCAATGATGCTGTGGGGCACTCAGAGCTGGCTGGCCCACAGAGACACAGCCATTCCCCCAAGCACCCCGCGTCGCCCCGCTCTACTGACCTGGTGTATGTGGAAGACTCCCCCAGCTTCTGCCGTCCCAGCAAATACTCCCTGGGAACTGCTGGGAGAACCTGCTCTCGGGAAGGCAACTGTGACAGCATGTGCTGTGGACGAGGCTATAACACCCAGAGCCGGCTGGTTACCTTCTCCTGCCACTGTCAGGTGCAGTGGTGTTGCTATGTTGAGTGCCAACAGTGCATGCAGGAAGAGGTGGTCTACAGCTGCAAGCAGTAAGGACAGTGCTAGAAGGTGAAGACAAGTCCTAGAGCCCACGGAAGCAGTAGGGAGAGAGAGACATGATTCTCTGCAGTGGGTGAGGGCAAAGGCAAGCACCAAAAATGTCCAGTGCTCCTACTACCTCAATGTTGAGATCCTCCGGTGTGGGGACAGCCCCGGTATGAGGGGTGAAAACCAGAGGTTTTGTCAGGTGTCAGATCAGGAAGGAGGGACAGAGAGTGGGGGCAATGTGGGGACAGCAGAAACGCTGAAGAAGTCAGAAATATCTCTCTTGAGCTAAATCTCATGCTCTCATCCGCAGGAGTGTCCCCCTCCTCCACCCCTCACTTGCACTGATGTAACTGTGTTGGGGTGGTGACACCGAAATACTGAGGGCTTGTGCCCCGGTTCCTGAAGAGAAGAGAATTAAGGGACCGAGGAGGCATCTCGCCAGCGAATGGATCCTGAGGTAGCAGGGACAGCCTGGTTCCCGCTCCAAGGCAAAAGGACTCTGGCAGCAGCGGATTGTCGGCGCTGTTCTCTGGAAGCTGGTTGAGTCATTTCTGCTTCGAACTCAAAGACACCCTGTTGAGTGGGCTCATCTTGATGCAAGAATCGTGCCTCAGAAATACCACTTTACAATCGAATGGAGCTCACGTCCATCTCCCAGCTCTCTAGTTTGGCTGTTAGACTCCAACCATGTTTTGAACCATGTTTTAACCTTGCTGTACACAGGAGATCTGGAATGGCCTCTGCTACGGGGTATGTGTCCCAGGAACTCAGCAGAGGCCTGAGAAGTTATGCCTCTGCAGCATGCTGCCTCGCGGAGGGGATATTTCATGGTGGTGGACCCAGGGTGGTGGTGTCAGTTATGCACCTCTCTTCCTCCCCCTCCCTCCCCCTCCAGTCAAACCATCAACTGCCTTTTTGTCTCCTGCGTACCACTGTCTGCTCTCGTGCCCGAGGCGCGTCGCACCCCACAGTCCTGCCCTGTGCCGATGGCAGGTGAAATCTCTGAAAGGGCATTAGGAACCACAGGAACGGAGGGATCTTAAACATCTGCAAGTCATGAGTGACCTGTTTGATATCTCTAGACAATGCAGGGATCTGCCATGAGAGAGATGACCTGGGGGAAGGAGCACAGCTGTGATGACTTAGAGTCATGGTTTTCCAGTTTACTTTGAGTTGAGCACAACAGAAACAGCCTGTTTTCGTTCTTTAGCGGTATTTCAGAGGGCAGTTTTGGGAATGACCTGGCCACCAGGTTCATGTGGATGTGTGTGGCACAACCTGTGTGGCTGTGGAGCTGTAGTGTGGTGCTCAGCGGTGTATTGGCTGTCTCCGGGGCTTCCCTCGGTTAATCCTGCAGCAGCAGTCAGGGTGTTTGCGCTGTGAACAGCTCTGAAGAGTCCCTGAGACAACAAAGCTGTTGATCTACTAAGCCTTGGTGCTGGTTATAGACCAGCAAGCAGGATCCCGGAAGATGGGCTGGAGCTGAAAAGAATATTCAAATCCTTAAGCTTCACCCAAAATTTATTGACAATGTAATGGGTGAAGATGCTGGTTTGCGTTGTCTAGATGGACTGAGCTGGGCAAGCCTTCAACATGATCGAGTTCTTCTGGCGAGTGGTAAGATCTCACCTCCGTGCTCCAACTCTTGAGTGTGCATCTGCTGAAGTCAGGCAGCTCATCCATGCACTTACACATGCTTTGAGCGGTGGCTTTGCTGTGATGAGTGCGCACTCACACTCTCTTTACCGTGACCTTGTTGCCCTATTGTTTTTTATAACTATTTTTGACTTCTGCTTCACAAAAGGATGGAAGAGGACCGTCTCAGAGTAGGTCTAGCCATTAATAGGCTCCTTAGAGGCCACCGAGAACTTCCAGTTGGTGAGCTGCAGTTCTTTTCATGGACTTATTCCTTTTAATCCTTTTTCTGGCTCAGGTTGGCTTGAATTGAACTGAAGGGCTTATGACAGACATAATACTGCAAATAGAGTTAATTTGCCTCACTTCTTTTTCTACTTCCTAAAAACCCAAGGACTTAATATTGAGCAAACCATTATCTGCACATTGCTTTTAATCTCTTGGGAGTTGAAATCTTCCCATGAGTCTCAGTGTTGAACACTCAATGAAAAAACTTCCCAAAGAATTAAAACTGGTGTTGTAGGTGAAGTGACAAAGGAATGAGCTCTGCTCTACACTACTGAACCCAGGTCACCTGCCCCACTGACCTCCTGGCCTGTCCAGCATCAGCGAGGAAGTGAACGCCACATCACGTGAGAGCTATCCAGGGATTCACCGTGCAGGGGGAACGGTTGGGCTCCATGATATTAAAGGTCTCTTCCAACCAAAATGAATCGGCGATTCTGTGATCTCCTGGCATTGCAGGGAGCATTCTCAGTTAAACAGGGCCTGGGACTCAGTGGAAGTGGGGTGAAGCACAGCTGGATCCCATTCTTTGGGAAGCAAGTGGTGGAGACATCACTGTCCTCTTGCTTTTATCAAAGCTTCACTTCCCGGTTGTCCACTGGCCAGTAATTTCTGGGCATGGTCAAACCATTCTCCACATCCAGATGCCATAATCTGAGGGCAGCCAGGATGCTCCTGGGTGGTGGAAGGTGTTCTTCATGGTCTTGTTTCTTTTTATATGGTGATGAAGTAAACCAAGGGGGTTCCAGCAGGTTGGGATCCACGCAGCGTGCAGGTAAGGAGACAGAACTTGCACAACGTCACCGCAGGCAAGACCTCAGGATAGAACTGGTTTTCAATAGCTTACTTAGTTCTTCCTTGAGTTTTGCCATGAAGTTGTGTGAAGAAGAAAAACCACTTCCGTAACCTCCTAGTGATGTTATATGGGTTGGTGTCACCTGCTGACATCTAGATCCCAGGGAGGGCTTACAAACCCGCTCTCTGGTTTGTTAAAAGAGCAGGATGCTCATGTCTCTTTGAGTGTCAGGTCTTCTCTTAAGGGCTTTGTGTTCACTGAACTCCAAGTGGCCCTTCTGAGCAGCATCATGGTCGACTCTTGCAGTAGGAGCTGCCAGGCTGCATGCTGGGAGCAGGTCTACGAAGCTTTGATGTACCAACCCTCCAAACCCACCTTGAATCTGGTGAAGAGGATGTACCACCAATCTCAGACATAACTGTTTTCTCCTCTTCCCGCTGACTCCTGTAACAGTGTACTGGAGAGGCTGGAGCTTGGCTGAGGTGGCTGTCGGGCTACAGGCTAAACAGGAGCCTCCTCAGACATGGCTGATCTTTGCAGGGTCCTTGGGTACCCCTCAGGTACCTTCAGTGAGAACTCATGTCAAAGTGAAGTTTTTTGTCTTCCTCAGACTCTTTTTTTTTTTTTAATTCCTGTAAAAAAGAAGAGAGGAGAAAACCACGCCAGAACACACATGTAGGTGAGTCTTTTAGTGTCTTCTCCAATGACCTGGTCCTGCTCTGCAGCGCGCATGGAAGGACATACGTGTTACCATCATCTTTTATTGTCCCGTCAAGAGCATTTCCAAATCTGTGTGCTAGTTCTCCCATCCAAAAGGCTAGTCTGGCTTCCACACCACAAAAGGTGTTACTTTGACAACATCCTTTGCCGGGCTCCACGTGGTGCAAAGCTTTGGGCAGCAGGTGGATGCAAGAGGCCTGCTTGGTGTTTGGCACAATGGACTCAGGAGCGAGGCTGGAAGGACAGGAAGGTGGTTATTCAGGCAGAGAGGAGTATGTTTGGACTAGCAGAACCGGCAGCTTTAGGTATTTGTGTCCTGTGCAGCTGAAACCCTGACGTCAGAGGGAACTAAAGGATGGGCTTGTGGCAAGGGGATGAGACACCTTTATTCATCAAGCCCCTTCAGAGCAGGTATTTTGGGCTGAGTTGGTCCTTTGGCACCCTTTCAGGCAAGAAGACATGTAGAAAGCAGGATTAGATGCTGCTGTGCAGCACTTGAGAAAGATCTTGTCTCTTGTGAGTGTAGCCCATGTCGTAAGGACGTTCACACTTTTGAGGTGGTGTCACCATGTCCGTTGCCACTGAAAACACTGTGGAATGTGCAGGGATCACCTCTGGCAATGGAAGTTCTTATCGGTGATCTGTGTTACTGTTTGAGCTGAGATCTGCTGAAACGGGCAGTGTCAAAGCCAGACCAACTTTTTTTGGCCACTCTTGCTGCCAGCAACTATGAGGTTAACCCTTGAGTGTTGGGTTGTCACAGTCCCATGGTAATCTCACCAGAACTTTACTGAAGTCAAAGAACAATGTAAACAAAGTGAATTGAAAGGTGAGGATGTGTGTGGAAGTCCTGGCACCGCACAGTTGTTAAGAACTGGGTAAAAAGATATTCTAGGGCGAAATGAAGTGCTGTTTGTTCATGTACCAAAGGGGACTTTTGCACCTGCAGCTCTTGTCCTGCATGGCTCGAGAAATGGCAAATATGGAGAGTATCTGAGGAAGAGATGGTTCGATCTCTGGTATCCTCGGGGTGAGTTTGGGCTCAGTGGAACACGGAGGTTTGGCATTTGGCTGCAGTAAATTTTGGCTGTTGGCTGTTAAGCCAAATCTGGTGTCCTCTGGCTTTGCTCTGTGAGGTTGACTCAAAGCCTATTTCAACCCTTCGCTGTCACAGCTGAAAAGCTTTTCTGTTCAGCCCCTGCCTGGCAGAACAGCCAGCCTCTCCCGGCCTGGTAACCAAATGATGGGAAGTGATGGGAAATAAAGGATTCAAAATGCCCCATGTGAGCTCTGGGGAAAAGACTTGAGCACGTTTTGAGTTCGAGGCGATGTTGATACGATGCCTTTGGGAATCCTTTAATACTAAAGTCTTTCGGTAATGATGCTCTGTACTTGTTTTGTGGTTTTTTTCCCTTCATTCAGTTGTGCAGGGCTGTTTTATCACCCAAACTTGAGATAAATTGGGTTGATATTCAGAAAACTGATTTACTTCAACTAACAGCGATGGGAGTCTGCGTGACCAAGAAGCAAAACCTGGGTCTGTTTGGCATTCAGTATTAGGCTGGAATTGTATTTTCTCCAAGAATCAAGATTAAGCATCATCTTGAGCAAAGCTCTTCCGCCACCTCCTGGAGATATGGGATGTGAAGACCTGGACCTCCAATTGGTCTGTGTGTCAGCTTTAAATTGTGCTGCACACCTTACTATGTACAACAAAGCCGGCGGATGAGCCGCCTCTTGGGTTACATGTGCAAAGAAGTTGTTGGAATGGCAGGGGATCGCACTTGAGTCTTGACAGGGAAATCCTGTCAGCATCAAACGTGAAAACTTATGCCCTGGCTATAAAAATTCTCTTTCCCAAGTGCAAATGTACCTCAATGTTACTATCGGTGGTAAACTCTGAGCTGCACACGTCCTGCATAGTTTTTTGATTTGGGATGAATTCTTCCCTCTACGCCTAAGATCTGAGTAACCTGAGAACAGCGGCAGCTCTAACACTCCTGGTTACCCTCAGGAGACCCTCACTACCCACTCCAGGGCTGCTCTGCAGGTTAGTCCCTGTCCCTGTGTATCCTTCTCAGTCCTGTTTTTATTGCTCTCGTGGTGTGTTGTGGTGCTGGGCTTGCCCCCAGCGTGCTTAGCACAGGAGGGAAATAACAGTCCGTCAGAAAAGCTTTTCTGGAGTGTGTGAAGTTCTGGTCTGGATGGACCCCACCATGCACAAGTGAAGAGCTGAACCTGCTTGGGTTCTGCATCACGTATCTGGAGACTGCCCCCCAAAATGATTAATCCCTTGAGGCTTAACCAGGGATCTGTTAAGGGATCCCGGGAACCAGGGATCAAGCGCTGTTCGGTGGTGGAGGGGCTGTGCACATAGGGCCAGGCAAGCCAAGAATCACGAATGAGCAGCGGAACCCGCAATAACCACTCCTGCACCCTCAGACACCTTGTGTAAGACTGGAAGGCCAATTCATGGCAATATACTACTTCACTTGGGAAAAAAAATCTGTGCTTTAATGGGAAACAAAACATTTTCTACCTCAAGATGTACAGCTTTTGTGACAAGACGTGTGGGTGTTATTTATACTTCTTATATATCCTCTAGGAAGAAAGTGGTGGGTGTTGAGTTACGCTACAGTCCTGCTTGTACCTCGTCCTAATTTTTATATAACCCTTTTGCTGATAACGTGCATATCCGTGTAGCTGGCTGGGTTGTCCGGTGCTCCACTAGCGTCTGCACTGCTGGTGTTCTTGTCAGTCAATAAATACCAGTTGTTTTCTATGATTGTACTTTTCTTCCTTTCGGGGAACATCCCTGGAAAACAGCTTTGAGTAGCTCCATTAGCACACCAACCTCATCCCCTTAGTTCTCCTTCCCCTCCACCCTCTCCAGGAGGTAACCAGGAATGTCCATCTCTGCCCACCCAACGCTAAGCGTTGCCCAGGTGGGCTGAGCTTAGGGATGTTTGTGTGACACCAGTGAGCCCAGTCTCACCAAGAACACATCAGTGGCGTATTTCCTGCACCAATGAAACAAGCCAGGTGCTCATGTACCTGGTGGCTCTGTTCTGCTGCTGGTGCCTCTGTTTGCGTGCAAAAATATGAGGGACTCAGCAACTGGGCTGATGCAACTGGTGCAAAAGTTGCTCAGCCTCAAAGACATGACTCCAAGGTGTCCTGTGCTCCTCAGACTCTTCCTGGGCTTGTCTGAGGGAAGCCTGTGGACGTGTAGAGGAACACCAGGGAGGGATGATGGAGCCAGCATTGTGCTCAGTGATGGCATCAGACCAGCAGCTCTTCTCGCCCTTCATCCTGGGCACACAGCAGCTGGCGCCTCCAGCAGTCCTGAGTGATGGCTGAGAGTGGCTTTATCAGGTGAGCCCACATAGCTCCCCCAGACCTTGGTCTGGCACCAGGCCACCACAGCACAGTGACACCTGAGCCCTTTGTGGTGTTCAACAGTGACCACACAAGGCCGGAGGAAGGGCTGTGGTCACAGGCTGTGTCTGATGCACATGCCAAGCTAGGCCCTACAGGAAGCGTGGTTAACTGCTGTGTCCGAGGCTTAGCCCAGTCCATAGACCATGTGTGCAACCGTCCGGGCCCAGCACGGCCCAGTGCTGCCAGTCACGGGCCACAACAGAGCCACTTCACACTGTGGTTTGCTTTCTGGTTGGGTTCTTGTTGCCCCATCCCTCTTTCCTCCCCACCAGGTCACTCCTCTGCTCTTGCACATAACTACTGAGTTGCAATTCCTCCCTGGTAGAAGGGAGCACGCTGTCGCTCAGCCCTAAAGGTCCACACAGATCTGTCCAGCATCTTTGGCATGTACCAAGCTGAAAGTGCGTCAGAAATACCGTTCAGAGTAGTTGGATTCTCCTGGATAAAGCATGAGCCTGCACCAGGGATGATAAATAAGTCAAGAGACACATGGATCATCTCCCAACCCTCTGCCCAAACCTACTCTTCCGGCAGACTTTGTTGTCTCCTAAGGTCTGCCCAGCTTGTCAGCTGGGGTGGTGTGGTTCATGGACTTTCTTGATTCTCAAGAATGATAAAGCAACCGTAGGTGTCTATGGACGGGCCTCAGGATGTCAGTGACATTTTCTTGGGGACTGGATGTGACAAGGGGGAGGAGATCTATCACCAGCCTCATGCTAGGAATGTCTGTCTGTCATAGGCACCAGCATGGCTCAGGGCTTGGGTCAGCCTGGTGCCCCCAGGAACGTCCCCCTCTCCCCTCAAACCAGCACTACTGGAGTGGGTAGTCACCATCCCTGCAAGGTCGAGGAGAGCCACGCACTTCTCAACTATCACCCTTTTTAGCTTCTTCATCAATGAGTGTCATGTGGCTTCTGGGGAAGAGGCTGGTTTTAGCTTTTCTTGGGTTTGTTTTGCATCCCCAGTTGCTCCCAGTTAATGCTTCCCCTGCCCCAGTGAGGCAGATATTGTCAGGTTCTCCATCCTCCTTGCTGGATGGAGAGTGCTGGCTCTGGGGATGATTTTGGCAGATCACACCAGGGTGCATTAAGAGTTCCCAGTCAGCCTGGCTCTGCTGTCTTGGGAAGCAGCAGTGGCTCCGTGCTCTTCTGGATGCTCAGCAGCACAGCACAGAGACAACAAGAAATCAGCCCTCAGACAGATCAGGAAGAGAAGCTGAGGAGAGGCAGCTTCGCCTGTGTGCTGTGTCGAGTCATTTGCAGGCTGAACCTGTCCCACTATGTCACCGCAACCAGGTGACAGGCTGCTTTTTCCTGCCAGCTGTTCCACAGCACCAGACGGCAGCAGCTCCAGGGCCAGGAGCTGGAAACCTCAAACCTTGCTGTGAGGAAAGAGTCCTAGAAGAAAAGGAGAGCTGGTGGAGAACTGGGTGGCAGAACCTGGTGAGATAAACCATCCTCCCTCGCAGCGTTGGGCCGCGCAGAGCCTGGGCACACAAGGGTGTGCAGACAGGCAGCTGCCCTGAGACCAGCTGTTCCTGGGCTACTGGCAATGGGAGACACTTGTTTTCTCTGTCCTGTTGAGCACACACAGAGTGGAGGAGCGGTGCGTGCCCTGGGTGGGTGCAATGAAACCTCCTCGTGCTGCTTGTTACTGTCGCGGCGGGATTAAAATGTCATGGGAAAGAGCTTCTGGCAAAGAGGCAAGTGGGATGCCAGCTGATTTGTGCGGCCATGCTGAAAATCCCTTGCCTCGCTGGGTGGAGAACAGCTGGACCATCAGGGCTGGGCAGGCCTGTGGTTTTTTGGGAGATGTGCTGGGTTTGGGGCAGACACGCTATGGTTCTCCCAGCCAGCCCTTCTGTCACTCTCCCAGACAGTGGAGACCTTCACCAAGCTCTCTGAAGTCACAGCTCTCACCAGGCAAGAGAGAGAGCAGCAGGAGACCTAGACACAAAAAGCACAAGGTAGATTGTAAGTCACATCTTGGAACTAGGAAATGCTGAAAATACCTTTTCTTGAGAGATTAGCATCTTCTGGGCCAGACTGTGGCTCTAAGTAGCACCATGGATGGTCAATGTCCCACTGCTTTGGGGGAGCAAACAGCTCAGTGGAAGCGATAAATTAATAGCACAAATCATGCTCCTGTGTCACGTCCGGGGTGACACCAGCACTGGGCAGCTCTTGCAATTCCCAGTCAAACAATTTTCCCCTCTCATCACAGAATCCCAGAACCCTGGACGGTGGGGGTTGGCAGGGCCCTCTGGGGGTCACCCAGTCCACCCCCCTGCTACAGCAGGGTGCCCAGAGCAGGGTCCCCTCTCCAGGGTGCCCAGTTTGGCGTCCAGGTGGGGTTGGGGTCTCTCCAGAGCAGGAGACTCCACACCCTCGCTGGGCAGCCTGGGCCAGGGCTCTGCCACCCTCACACCAAAGACGTTTCTCCTCATGTTCAGGTGGAACTTCCCGGGTTCCAGTTTGTGCCCGTTGGCCCTTGTCCGGTTACTGGGCACCAGTGGGCTGAGTCTGGCCCCTCCTCCTGACCCTCCTTAGCCATGGGTCACACTGAGGAGATCCCCTCTCAGGCTGCTCTTCTCCAGCTGAACAGCCCCAGGGCTCGCAGCCTTCCCTCGGCACAGAGATGCTCCAGCCCCTCCTCATCCTCGCAGCCTCCCCTGGACTCTCTCCAGTAGCTCCCTGGTCCTCTGTGCCCTCACTGGGGCAGAGCAGAGGGACAGGAGAACTCCCCGACCTGCTGCCGCACCCCCGACCTGCTGCCGCACGCTTCTCAATGCACCTCAGGAGACCACTGGCCTCCTTGGCCCCCAGGGCCCATTGCTGGTCTGCCCACCAGCACTCCCAGGCCCGTCTCCCCAATGCACATTTGTATCTAAACTCTTGTGCAAACCAAACGTACCCTACAGGGAGAGCTGCAAAGTGTGAGCCCTGTGTCCTTAGGTGGCTTTGCACTGTCCACGTTATCCACCTGGGTGCTGAAACACAGCTCGATGCTCTAACTCCAGTGCCAGCTGTGATACATGGGGGTGATGGGAGCAACCCTGTGGCTGGATATCACCCAGTCTAACCCACCTAAGGAGCCTTTGCTGACCTGCACAACTTCTGCAAAACTTCTTTTTGTGCTCTGTCGCTGCAGAGCCAGGTCCCTCCACATGTTTCTGGGTGTCTGTCTGGACGCACTTCAGATGCCAGTTCACTAACACAGAATGCCTGCGGGATTTCTGACCTAACCTCAGATGTCTGAAAGCTTAAGCTGCAAATACGAGTCAGTCAAGAGAAAGAAACGGGCACCTCCCAGAGCGTCTATATTAAAAATGTGGGAAATGAACCCCGTTAGCTTTTTCCCAGCTTATGTCAGTTGTGCCTGGGCCAACAGCCTCTGTCACTGCAATGTGTTTGCTCAAGCCTTTCTTCTGCGAAAGTCTGAAAGGCTCTGTGAAAAGCTTCTGCAGGGCTCATTTTCCAGGTGTAAAAGTCATGAGACCTTCTGCAGGCTTTCCTGGAGCTGCCATGACTCTCTTCCTTCCAGCACCCACGTGGTCCCAAGGCTTTGATAAGACACCTGAGCTGATGGTTGTGTGGTATCACCTCTGCCAGCCCCTGTCCAAACTGCCCGTTCCTGTTGTGCAGGAAGTTTTAAGTATTAATGCCTATAGATAAGACATTTTGGCAACCAAACTGGATAGAAACCACCCACCAAATATAAATTCCTGAAACCTTTGTATCCCTTTTGATATGGATAGAAGCTCATCACTAGTTTTCCATGCTAATACTCCTCCTGTCTTATCAAGGTGCTTATTTTCCCCCTGAACTCCCATTTCTCTGTTGTTTTTTAACCTAGTGTCACGAATATTTTCCAGAGACTTTGGAGATTCTCCTCCGGTTTGTTCTGGTTAGAGTGTCAGGTCTGCAAACATTGATGCCCTGGATCCATCAGACATTGGTGATATTGTCAATACCTGTTGGTGAAGCCGTTTGGATGCAGAAATAAGTCCCAGGACTACCTGGGAAAGGTCCTTTCCGAATGGTGCTCAAGTTCAAAATGCTCAGCTGCTGGCCCTGGTGTAGAGACCTCGTAGGACCCAGAGACACTGCCTGTGGGGATGCTCTTCACTGACAGCACAGGAGGGCACCTAGGTTTTGTCACCTTTGCTCTGACTGTTGCCAGCTGCTCTCCTGCATCACTACAGGCAGCTGGGGATTGATATGAGGAGTGAGACCCCAGGCCCAGCCTGTCCTGGGCTGTAAGACATTTGCTGTAGTGCCAGGAGGTGTCTCATTTGTGGAGCATGTGCGTTCTCACATGTCAACTGTTTTGCACCTCAATGGACCCCTGATTATGTGGAGAACCTTCAGACATCTGTGCAAACCTCTGCTGAACAGCTTTGTGGCCCTTCCCGCCGCCTCCCACCCCAGATGACCTCCGCAGATCCCCAGCAGATACCCACACAGCTCCTGGTGCTTGTTCTCAGGAGTCTGGCAGGTGTCCTACCTCACCTGATAGCTCTGGTGACACAACTCTGTGTATGGACAGAAAGAAGAAGCAACACTACAAGCCGCTGAAAGGTCCCCAGGAGGTGTCCTTGGGTTCAGCTCTCCCCTATGAAGTCAGTTGTTCTTCTGAGTCACCTGCTGGCCCTTGGAAGAGCTCTGCTGTGAATCTAAGCGTGCCCGATCCTGTTGTGGCGATACAAACCCATGCCCTGTGGTTGCCTCAATACCACCTTCTTGACTGCTGCCTGACCTGATTTGCTGGCTTTCCTCCAAAGTCCCTCATCTCACATTTTTATTGAGCTTCTGTTCCCTCCCCCATCCCTGTTTCAACCCAGGTTTTTTGTCCTTCCCTCTGTGCTGCTCCTGCCAAAACCCACCCACCTCTTCCACTTCTCCAGCCCCTCTTGCTTTCAGGAGGGAAGTTATTCGTGGCATTGCACTGCCACAGGCAAACTCCAGTGCAAAAATACCTTGGGAGCATGGGGGCATGGCCAGGGTCAGCGGGGTGAGCAGGCCAATCCAACCATTCCTTGTAAACAGGCTCTCAGCCATCACATTTTCCACATTGTATGTGGAAAGGGAGAACAGCTACTGGTCTCCCAGCATCCTGGGTGGCTACAGCTGTGGTTTCTACTCATCTGCAGGCGCTTCTCTTCAGATTTTGGGACTTGTGCTCGACCTGAGAAGAGCTGTCAACAGGGTGTGGGTCCAAGTTTTCATACAGTCACTGCAGTTCCCATCAAATAGTCACCTGGTCTCCCTGAAAGCTGGGAGATCCGAATGGGTACCTATCTCCTTTCATGAATCTCAGTTACAGTCCAAAATTGGAGCTTGTTTTGATTTTCTTCTCTCTCTATTAATTTTGGGGGAAGTACTCCCAGTGTTTTATCCTTTTCCACCTCCCTGAATTCAGCAGGTCTAGTGATGGAGAGAAGGAAACAGAGGAAAGGAGAAAGAGCACCAAGAACATGACTGAGAAACTGTAGCACCAACCCAGCTATGGGCACAAGTGACCCACAGGGAGAGCAGAAGCCAGGAGATGAGTGCAGATGAGGTGGGAAACCCTTTCCCAACCACATTTACCAGCAGATGCTCGCCCGTTTGCCTGGACAAACCCAGCAGTAAGAAGACAGGGAAATAAAGGTCAGCAGCTTGCACTGATCCAGGTTGTGACTGTTGTATTACTGACATGTGAGAGGGGCAGAATGATCCCCCTCTGCTATCCAAAAACCCCCTGAGGTCACCTGAAACCAGTACATTTTTATTAAAAAAAACCCAGCCTCCTTAAACCCGTTTCCCCCCCCTGAGCTGAGCTGCTCTCTGGCTCACCCTGCTTGCCCAGAGGCTCTGAGAGCCCCAGCCCATGCAGGTGTGGAGGAGGACGGAGGGCTCTTCTCCCACTCTGGCTACGGAAAGGGTGGGGGAATTGCTGAAGGGGGAGGGTGACACATATCAGGAACCAGAGCTGCCAGCATTACGTCTCACGTTTCCTCGCACTCAGGCTGTGGAAAGAGCTGGGTCAGGTTTGAACAGGAGGTTTAGTCTGTGGCTCGTAGCCCAAGGTCAAATGAGATTTCTGCAAAACAGACACGTCGTATTAGGTTGTTTTTACAGTGATAACCCAACTCCCTCCCCAAACCTCATCCCCCAGCATCCAAACAAAGGCCTGGGGGGGGGACATGGGGGGACAGAGCAGCATGGCCATCGTCTCCTCCGACCTCAACAGCATCTTCCTAGTTCTGTTGTTGAAGTGTCCGAGATCATGGGCAGCTCCTCCATACTATTATGGTTTGAGCAGCACAGCACAAAGAATCCCAGGCTGACACTAAGGCTCCAGATGTTGATATATCACAAATATTAATCGCTATTAACACTAGTAAGGACGTGCACATTGCTGCGCAATTTCTGGAGTACGAGTCCGAATGACAGAGTGATGTTGCCCCAGTCTACCTTTGTGTGAAGGCAGTTTGACCTAAGAGCGTCCCGGGGCTTGGGAAGAGTAAGGCACAGTGAAGGAGATTTGTTCCTGGGCTTCCATCGCCATTGAGATTTCCCCAACATTTCACTAAGGATTCATGTAAACCTTCAAAAAGCTCAAAAACCTCCAAAATGATCAAAAACCTCCATAAAGCTCAGCTTCCAGAGTGGCTGAAGGGTTTTGAATGGGAAAGAAGACTGACCACCTTCGGTGCACCACCCATCAACCGTCACCACGCTGTGAGCCAGCTCCCTAGCCTGTGAACAAAGCACAATTTTCCAACCTCGTCTCCCTTGGAAGTTTAGCTCTGGCTGGTCTGGCTCGGCTGCAGAGTCCAGCACGTCATCTGCAGGGCAACCCCTGAGAAGATAAAGCCTCTCACCCAGTCGTTTACCAACTTGTGGCTGGTGAGGTTACTCCTCTGGCTGCATTGCTGACCCTAAGGGATGAGTTTGGATTGTTTAAAAAGCAAACAAATGTAAGCAGAGAAAGATGTAGATGCTAAAGTATGAGACCAGAGAGGTTTGTAGTGACTGGAGGCTACGCCTTAACTCCCTGTACTTCAGTTTCTGCTTCTTTGATATGAAGAGCAGTAAATTAATACTCACTCACTTCTCCTAGACTGATTCTTCACTAATTCTCTACTACTAAGTGGAAATACAGCAATTCTACAGCCTGCCTAGAGGCCAGAGTTGCCTACCAATGAAGGGATGGTGCACTTGTGTTCAACTGCAACAATTAGCTCCTTCCTGTCCCTTTGGCACCTGCATGAGAAGTTGTGTCTTTTTGCAGTGACTGGGTCAAACACATTGTGGCCCTGAAGTGAAAAGGAGTTGGCTTGGAAGCTTGGAGTCATTAGCAGTGATGTTTTATAAACTGGGTTACTGGAGAAGTTACAGGGAGGAGGGGGAAAGGTCCTGTTGAATTGTGGACTGGTTTCACTGATGCCCCCCAAAATGATGGAAAAGCTGCACAGTGCCCCTCTCTACTAGAACAAACAGATACCTGCTCTTGGAAGCCCCTTCCTCCCGTGTCTGCTGTTTATCTCCCTCTCTGATCACTTCGGTAGGACGTGCTTCTCTCAACTGGTATGAGGGATACTGCCCGTAGCTATCTGATGTGGTGACAGAATAGGTTCTCTTTTAAAAATCCAAAATAATGATTGCCCATTCAGAAATGAGACTGATAAAGCTGCTACAAGGAAATTATTCCATAATAGGGATGTTCATAGAGGGATTTGTTCCCGGCATGTCCGTGTTCGATGATACTGGTGATGGAGCTGGTGTAAATTACCAGTAAAAGTTGCAGAAGACTAAAATATTCTTGTGTAATTAAAACCAGTGTGAGGTTTAAAGAATATTCTGGATTATGTTATAACAAAGCTTATTTAAATAGCATGGCTGGAGTCATCCACTTCATGCAAACACTGTGCAGACCCTTGGACATGAGCTTCTTGGCCAGACTCCCAGCAGAGAGACAGGCACTTTGTGAACTCAGCTTCCTTATTTCCTCATCAGCTGTAAGAGGTGTTTAGGATGGGTTTTATCAAAGTCCATGGGTGTGTAGAGGGGGAGGCCACCTACAGCTGCGATGCTGCAATGGTTGTTGCAATGCCCAGGTGGCCAAGAAGGCCAACAGCATCCTGGCTCGTACCAGCACTGGTGTGGGCAGCAGGAGCAGGACAGGGATCATCCCCATGGACTGGGGGCACTGGGGAGGCCACCCCTCGAATCTTGGGCTCGGTTTGGGCCCCTCACTGCCAGAAGGACACTGAGGGGCTGGAGCGTGTCCAGAGAAGGGCAGCGGAGCTGGGGCAGGGTCTGGAGCACAATGTGCTGAGGAGCGGCTGAGGGACCTGGCGGGACTGAGCCTGGAGCAAAGGAGGCTCCGGGGAGACCTTCTGGCTCTGACAACTCCCTGACAGGAGGGTGCAGCGAGGTGGGGGTCGGTCTCTGCTCCCCAGGAACAAGTGACAGGATGAGAGGAACCGGCCTCCAGTAGTGGCAGGGGAGGTTGAGGTTGTCCCTG
>NW_010398662.1:33919-42390 GCF_000710305.1 Buceros rhinoceros silvestris
CTGAGGGACAGGGGTCAGGGGGGACCTGGCAGTGCTGGGCAACGGGGGTCTTGAGGAGCTGAAAGGTCTCTCCCAACCAAAACAATTCTGTGATTCTCTTTATCCCTTCAGCTGCAGAGTGCACCATGATCTAGCCCAGCTTAACCCAGCTCCCCTCCCAGCTGAATTAGGATGCAGTCGATTCAGTGATGGCAGAAACTGTGCAAGACACGCAGATCCTAGAAGTACGCCCACTGTTAGGAATAGGGCCCCGGACTGGCAAAAATCTTCCTAAAACCTTTGGAAAAAAGTGCCTGCCCTGCTTTTCTGCGTGTCCATGATCTGATTGCAGCAGCGTTCAGATTAGGCGCTGAAGAAAAGCATATGCTGGGAATGGGTGTGCTTCAACACCGGGTGGTCCCACATCTCTGGTCCTACTATTGCCTTTGGGGTCTGATGTGGTGTCCTCGAGGCAAGAGGCTCTGCAGCCCATCCACAGCGCCCAGAACTACCCCCGAGGCCCCTCCCAGCATGATGCCATTTCTGAGCTCTCTGAGCCATCTGCTCTGCTCAGCCTCTTCTTCCCTGATTAATAATATTGCTGTCAGGGTGGATTACAGCCGCTACTTCTTTGTGTCAGCTTAAAATGCTTGTGGTGTCACATGCTGTCAGCAGAGATGTGTGAGAGAAGACATTTACTCAAAGTGCAGATGATGGTGCAAAAGGAATGTGTTGCTACAGATTCCTGCAGGAGCCTTTATTGGATTCCTCAGGCCTTACTGAAAGGTAAAAATACAGGGAGGGAGTGAACAGTCTGGGGGGAACCGAGAGCTCAGAGAAGCTGCATAGTGTGGCGTTGTGGGAAAGCTAAGACAAGCCTGTGGCTTGACCGGAGGTAAAGTGAAAGAGTTTCTGCAGTTATCCAGGCAAACTCTTTCATTGCTTCACTATTTGTCCTCTTAGAGGGAAAAAAAACCCAACTGAAGTTGCTTTTATGGATAATCAAGTCCCTTCTTGCTGTGTTTGTGACAGGAAGAAGTTTCCTGTGTCTGGTTGACTGGACATGGTCCTTCCCATGTCACAGAGGTCCTGGTTAACGCCTTTGCTTCTGCCCTGACTTCACTAGATCTGCTGCCTCTGCAACCCCTGCAGCTCAGCAAACTCACTTCTGAAAGACACGGGACCCCAAACTTACCTCAGCTGGAGGCAGAACCAGTCCTTTAGAAATCATACGTCTTAATTAGCTCCCATGCCACATATATCTGCTGGGATTTACGTCTTCTGGCTTTCTTGGAGACACATACATGGATGCAGTATTGACTTTTTAAAAACATTGTTTCCCTTTCCTTATTTTTTAGATGATTTCTCAGTCTCTCAGACATGTTTTCATCTGAAGTTCACTGTCTCTGCTTTCCCTCTAGATCTCCGTTGCCTGAAAATGAGGCAACAGTCGTCTTACCTCCACTCCGGTTTGCCTCACCAGTTGAAATGACAGATGTTCCACTTACCAGTCTGGGATTTTAGTGCTGGCTTGGAGAGGACACCCATGTCTCACAGAGCAAACTCACCCCTGATTTAAGCTCACATCTCTGTACTCCATCTATTCCATTCTCTCTGCAATGGAGATTAATTTCTAACTGGTAAATAATTGATGATTGACTAATTGTTCAAAGAAGATCCAGAAATTAGGAAAGTGTTATATGTTCTAGGAATGAAATAGAAAACGTGGATTTGAGGCTGCCAAAGCCTATGGTGAGGCATAGAAATATCCACCAATGTCCTTTGGAATGCTGGGATGGGCTGAAGATGCTCCTACCGAAGTAGGACACACTCAAAGACAAATGGAGGTGGCCATAAACAGAACTGTGCCCAGTCCTGGAGGGAAGGCTGAGTCATGACAATAAAAACAGCTAATTTCAGAGTTGATGATGTGAGAACAGTCTTTCATGTTTCACCCTCAGGGTGCAGTTATTAAAAACAATTCCATCCCAGCGGATAAATTTGAGCTAAAGACTAGTGTGACTTAGACAAATGTCAAACTGAGAAAAGGAAGAGAAAGTTGGGAGATTCTTGTGTGAACTCCCCAGTTGGAAGAGACAGAGAAAGGAGGACGGTATAATGGACAAGTTACTTCACCTGGGCAAGCAGGTGGAGAGGAAAATAAGAAAATTCATGTGTTAGTGGACAGCATGCAGATAAGGGAGTGAAGAGGGGAACCTTCTTTCAGATAGGGCTGAATGCCTGCCCTCCTTGGTCCTCCTCACTCCCTTCTCTGCATTATCCACTTCCAGGAAGACACTTATGGAGCTGTGCTGGTCATCCTAAACCACGCTGAATCTGGGTGGTTGTATCAAACCACCATTCAGATCTTATCAAACTGCCCCACATGCCCTGAAAAGATCAGTGCCTTGGAATAAAAACAGAGAGGAAGGAAGTAATGTGAGTGGCTCTAGGTTTGTGTATTTGATCTCAGCCTGAAGCAAAGGATTTTGATGAAACATGTAGTTGAAGAAGTGGGATTTGGATAAAACGCTGGTTTATCAGTGGACAGTTGGGATAGACCAGTCAAACAGTTTGATAAAGCAGCTGTTCTCCTAAAAAATCTCAAAATCTGAACTAATTTGAAATGGGTTCTTGTCTTCTAATATGGAGGAAGACCTTGCTTGGTTGCCATCACCTATACTTTCAGAAAAGTTTTTCTTTATTCCAGCATCCTGATCATTAACTAATGCAAATTCTCATGATAGCAGAACAGGCCTGGACTAGGGGCATGCTCTGTCTCTGGAGATACCTTGTTGTCATTGGAGGTAACGTACATTTTTCAGACCTACTTCAGTGACTCAAATGAAAACAAGACACAACAATCCCCTTCCTCTTCTCTTGACCACCAGACCTGTTACCCTCACCCTGGAGCTAAGCTGCTTTGGTGTGGTCTCTTCTTGAAAAGTTCACGTGAGCCGTGTCTTAATTTGAAGTGTTAATAGCACAAGGACAGAAGTCACAGTGATATCCTGGGGCATGTCCCATGGCCCCTGTCCCTGACAGAGAAAAGACATCATTCAGGAGCACCTGCTGCTGTAGATGTGGAGTTTGCCTCTGGAAAACGTCAGGGTGGGAGAAAAGGTTATGAACAGATCTGAAACTTCATGTGATGCAGCTGTGAAACCCAGAGGTGAGACATTCAGAGGGTGGGAAGAGCAGGGAGAGAGAGAAGAAGGGAATTGCACAAATGTAGGAGGCGTTTTGGTGTCAAATGGCTTCAGTGTGGTAGTGGCCGATGGTCAATAAGTTTGGCACCCACAGTGGTGGGATTGAGGAGGTGATTTCTCAGGTGTGGTTACTGCTCTCTGGTACAAGGAGAGGACTATAACCCAGAAGTTTTCTGATCATCCTGATTTTTGCGTGTTGGAAATTACAGAGAACAGATGCGTTTTCCATCCATCCATCATGGCTGACCCTCTGGGCTGTAATTGCTCTTGTGTGTTGCTGGACGACAAATAAGGGCGCAACCATCACCTACCACCCTTTCCCATACAGAGGAGAAACAGAGGAGCAGATGGCAAATTCATCTGTGACCAAGACCTGGTGTGGAGACCTGACGACTACGGAGCAAATGAGAAGATGTGCCCAGTGTACCCTCAGGGGAGAACCTCTGCCCCTGGGAGAGGCACCAGCCTCGTGGTAAGTGTCCCCTGTTGGGTCTGGCATGTAGTGACACTGTCTACCTCTCCACCCCAAGCCTGGCTGCCTAAGGTTGCTTTGAGCAGGATTCCAGGTACTCACTTCTGTTTCAGACTCGGGTGTTACCGACCTTGGCACTGCCCTGAACGACTTCCGTAAGTCACACTGTTCTTGTTACTCCAGGCTCTTGTGCTGGGACCTTGAATGATATTTTCAGCTGGGTGGTTTCTTCCTGTCATGGAGGTCTGTTCTATCACCACTGAGGCTTCATTCATACACAGAGCAGTGCCCACCACGTGGACCCTGGGTAGAACCATTTCAGAATTGCTTTACCAGTTGCTTTCTCTTACAGAAATCATTTCCCTGAGGGGAATTTACCTTTATTCTGCTCTCCAGGAAGACTTTGCACGTTGGTCTCCAGCCCGTGGGACCTGACAGCAACGGAGCTGTCCAGCTGTCTTCTAAGTTCCCTCATCTCTTGTTTTTCTTCTGCTTCTGCAGTTTGGTTCTCAGCCCCTTCCTTTGTTGTCCCCAAAAGCTCCTTTTATTCACTGGTCAGTGAGAATGTCATGTGTTGACCATAAAACTCATTTCTTTTTTTATTTTCTGTTGTCTTTACTGGTCTGAGTTCCCTCATTCTTGTTGGGAACTCCATCTTTTGTCATATATGAGGATGCTTGATCCTAGATCTCAGATTGTTCCAGCTTTGGAGAAGTTCTCTTTGGTGGGGGCCAGTGACGCTCTTGATTCTTTTCCCTTCCCATGTGCATTTCCATTCCAGCACTGTCTTTCACCAAAGCTGAGTGCAGATGTTAGGAGTTGGGTAGGCAGTGAAAGGCCGTTGTCTCCAGATTTGCACCGGGAATTTCTGGGGCTTTGTGTTAGTGCCTGGGCAGATGTCGGGGGCTGTGGACAGGTTGCAGGTAAGACGGTGGTCCTGTTAGAGCGAGAGCTGGCTCCCTATGGCACAGGATGGATATCAGAGGAAGAAGAGGATCTGGGCAAGCACTGTGGGGACTCTGCACACTTGTTCACTCTCTCCCACATTCCTTATTCCAGCAGATACCTAAAAACAGTCAAACTGGGAGTTGGGGGGCAAGAACAGGAAGGACAGGTCTGCTGTGCCTGTGGCTTTTTCATGTGCCTACACCCAGCAGAAGGAGAGGTATCACATGCCCCTCCAACCGTAAGCTGCTGCTAACGATTCCTTCTGCCTGGAGGACACAGTTGGGATCGATGGAGGGTCAGCCGTTAGACACACATTTCCCAGTGCCCAGCACAGTGCGTGGGGTCAGGGAACTAATCATCGCTCCTATCTTGCTGCCTGGCTGCGGTGTCCAGCCTAGGGCAACTGGAGCTGCATTAAAGATTAAACAAGAGATGGGGGGTCTGGTGAGCGTGTTGGAGTAATTCCAGGGTGGGTGGGCAGTGGTTGGCCCAAGCAAGTGGATTTCTGCAGCAGCGGCTCCTACCTTAGATCTTTCAGCCGAACAAACCGGCGGCATCTCTGTTGAGACAAAAAATGCCTCTAGCTAAAATTCCACTATCTGACCTCAGAAGGGCTCCAGCTGTTTCTGCCGCCAACATAGCAGCTAGAAGAAGAGTTTTAAAGAGGTTGGCCCTGCTGAAAGAGAAACCCACTTCTTCAGAGGGCCTGGCAGGACAGAGCCTTTCTCTTCTTCACTCCTCCCTTTCAGTGTAAATGCAAACACAGGGTGACCTGAGTGTTGGCTGTTCTCAGACGAGTGTCTGTCACTTGTCAGCACCATAGACTTACTGTGGGACCTTGATTCCTCTTCTCAGGTGGGAGGATGAAACAATCGCCTTGCTTGACGTACTCATTCCTAATGTTCCCAGCCTCTAAAAGCAGTGCATCGCCACTCCTGTTCCTACCGAAATAAAATCATCCTCATGGGATTAGGGAAACACCTTCCACTTGAAGTATGCTTAGTGCCTGCCTAAATCATCTCCGAGACTGACACCAGCATATTCAGAGGCTCAAATTCACAGCTGTCATTGAGCAATTAGCAAAGGAAGAGCAGGGAGAGATTCATCCAGAGTAATGTGCTAAGTCAGAGTTACAGCCATGAGGTGAAGGTGGGGCATCCTGCTCCTTCTGGCAAGCTCTAAAAACTGTCCACTTCAAGGATAATCAGTTTCAAGACTTGCCATTTAGTCAACAATCCTTCCTAAAGTGTCCTGACATGGTGAGGGCTCTTCATTAGAATTCCATGTCCCCACCTAAGCTGGTTGCTCTGTGCTCCCTCTATGGTCAGCAGATGAATCAGGCCCTCAGAGGATGAATGCTCTCTACGAAGGGCCAAATGAATTGCCCCGAATGTCTTTTCCTCACTGAGTATGAGTAGAGCCTAAGGTGCCTGGCTCACACTCTCTTCCCCACTCCAAAAGGGAGGTGAACCCCATCCGCGTGGTCTCAGGCCCTGCATGCTCCTCTTGCCAACTGGGGGTCATGTTTTCAACAGCATTAATGACAGTAATTGAAACACTTCGTAGCTGTTCTGATCATCTGGGGTTGCTTTTGATCATGGGGCTTCATGCTCTTCAGCGAGATGGTGGTAAAGCAGCCTGTCGACAGGCTCCCAGCCAGCTTTGCCAGTGCCAGCAGAGCAGTTCAGAACACGGGCTGCAAACCGAGGCTATGTATTTCGTGTGATACGAGGGAAGTGTTATTCATTTACTGGAATTATCCTTTTATCAAGTCCATTTCCTATTGCATTTCACCCTTCATTGCTCTGGCAGTTCCTTCTTTGAACAAGGCTGTTTCTATTCTGGGAATTATATTTAAGAGGTTTCGTAATTTCACCATGAAATACCAAACATTTCCTTTTCTTTTTCAAAATGTGTTCTGAGCATCCTTAAATTCTGGAGAGCTTGGAGCAACAATGAACAAACCTATCATGAAACTGAAAAGTAATAACCAGGGCCTCACGAGATATTTCCCTAACCTGTCTTTGAAAAGAATCTGTTACCCTATTTTAATTTTAAGCATTTTTTACTTATCAGATTATAATTTTTGTTTCCTGTGGTGGCATTTGTTTCCCCAGTCCTGACTTGTGCGGAAATCTGCTCCTAGGTCTTTTTGTGAACTTCTGGTAAGACTCATGAGAGGGATTCAAGCAGCGGTGACCAAATTGTGCAATGCGTGACACGAGGTGCTTGGCCACGCGCAGCCCCAGATACCACCTTTGTGAGGATCACGTTGCCCCCAAAGCCATGGGGTAACCACCCAGGTGACAGGCACTGCCTGAGCAGTGAAGTGAGGCTTAATTCTGCTGCTCTGGGGGTCACAGGCAGACTGTGAGGACAGCACCAAGGCCTTGAGCCAAGCCAGGACAGGCATTGGGAAGAGGGGTTGAAAGCCAAGAGCCAAGCATGAATGGTCTTGGCACTTACCAGTAGCTCATGGTGAACTAGCTGCAGCAATGCCTCTGCTGTGAGGGGTTGTAGTCAAGCATGGAGATGAAGTTGCAGGAAGGACAATTTTGTCCCCGCCATGAGACAGCCCTCAGTAGCTCTGCTGGGTGTCCTCCGAGCGGGCTCAGGGTGAAGAGACGAAAGGTCACACGTGAAGAGATTTTGTCACATGCATCACATCTGTGTCCTGACTATGGCACAGGGGCTTGAATGACCCCGCTCTGATTCTCAGCTCCTGCTGGCCAGTTACTGGTTGTAACTTCTACCAGATTTTTTTCAAGATCAATCAAAAAAATCTCTTTCTGGGCTTGATCAGTTGGTGCTCGGGGTAGGGAAGTCTCTTGGGTGGACAAAAGCTTATTATGAGAGGTTTTAAGAAGACAAGGGAAGTCATGGGTATCTTCATGGAGGAGGTGAAGGAAGTAGGGTCTTTTTTAAGCTAAGATTTTAAGGTTATTTCTGGTGCTTGGGAGAAAAATTGACTCATTTTCCCACTCAGAGAGAATTATTTGGTTTAGAAGAACACGGCAGATTGAATTCTCAGCTGAGTCCTTCTACCTGTACTTTTGTGTAATTATATTCCTGGTAAACCATGTTTTCAAGTGTAATTTTCACCCATGGGTTTAAATGTGCTAAAGGCATCTCTTTTTTTTTTTTCTTTTACTTTTCCTATAAAGTGCAAAGAGGCCGGGGGGAAGTCAAGACATGAGACGAGAAGAACTGCAGTAAATACGTAGATAAAGATCCATGGGATGTAATGACCAATATGGTTTGGCTGCCAGAACTGAAGTTCACTCACAAAATCTCCAATGCACTGCTCTCCACCATGTTGGATCAGCCTAAAGATACCCAGGGATGAAGGTGTAAGCAGGGCAAGCAGGTAGAAGACTTCCCCAGGATGTTCTTCCAGGCTCCAGAACATGCAGGTCAGCTGCTCAAAGAGGAAGATGCTTCTGGAGTAACTGAAATCCCTTCAGTGAAGTAAAATACCAGATCACTTTAGTCGAAAGGTCAGACATGGGCATGCTGGGTGAAACTGCCTGTGAAAGTTGACAGTGAGAACTAAATGAACGACTCGCAGTGGTTAGGGTGGCTGTGGAGAAGGGCCAAGTGGAGATGGTTTGTAGCAAGGTGAGCAACCACTGTTAGGTATAAGGGTCACACTTGACATAGTTCTGGGGAGGAAAGGACAGCTGTCTGGCTGCTGAGGCACTGAGTGAGAACCGTGTGTGAAAATATATAATTTGTGCTGTGGTTCAGCAAACAAAACCAGTGACCAGCTGGAATATATCCCAGTTCGTCTGAATGAGAGCAAACGGCTGGCTGGCAGCAAAAGCGAAAGGCAAGGGCAGAGGACTGCTGAATTACTACACAAT
>NW_010398662.1:42489-51959 GCF_000710305.1 Buceros rhinoceros silvestris
TCGTGCTGAATTAATCAAAAATGAGGAGTTACAGAGGAAGTAGGCTCTTAAACAGCAAGAGAAATTGGAGATCCTGCATCTTCATTTCAAAGGCTTCATTGTCCCAAGGCAAGGCGAACAAAGGGGAATTTGCATATCCACGACTCTGGAACAGTATCCAAAGGCATCCACAAGTGGAGAGCAGGGAGGTGCAATTAGCATACAACAGATCTCCTCAAGTTGAAAAAGAGATGGGAGAAGCGGGAGGGGACGCTTCTAAGAGAGTCCTTTGACGCTTGTTTCTTCCCCCAAGGTAAGAGTCCCTGGGGAAGCTGTGATTTAGAACTGCAGCTTAGCGATAGGCTGAGTCTAACTCAAGGGCTTCCAGTGCCGCAGCAGCGATACCACGGCCCTGCAGTCAGCGCACTGATCTGGAACAAACCTTTAATGCCAGCTCAGATTCGTTCAAACGGGCTGATTGGTTAACTTAGTGCCAGCACATTTCATGTCAGAGACGCCATCAGCACGCAAACAGCAGCAGCGGTTTGTGGAACCTCCCTCGGCTTGTCCGTAGGCCTTTTCATCAGCTCCTTCTTGCTTTCTTCCCACCCATATCATCTTCCAGTTATGCCTCCACGCATCTCCACACCCTCCAGATGTAGCTCAGGGCCTTAGATATTTCTTTCCACTTTGGACATTCAGCATCTTTGGTTCTGCCCTTGTCAGGGATCTGCACATGGACCTTACCTTGCTCATTGCTGTCACAACATCACCAGTCTTCTGACACTGCATCCTCCCCGAGCTGGAATCACACTCCCAGCCATAGTGAGATCCGCTGCGAGTACTATGTCCTCCTTTTATCTCCTGCAGTCATCACTGTGTTCGCTGCAGTTCTGATGACGTCCAGGCTGAGCCTCACGTGGGAGAGCTGCTGTGCTGCAAGACTGGAAAAGTGTAGGACCAAGGTCAAAGCCCTGGAAAAAGCCCATAGGAAAGACAAGGACACTGGTGGCCTCCCATTAGAGGAGAGAAACTCCGTCTGTGTGACAAGGATCTCAGTTGGAATTTGTGACAGAGCGGAGACCTTGATGGAGCATGTGGGGGGAACATCACAAGAGCGTTCAGACAACTTCCTCTCCTCTGTGAGAGAATGGCAACCTGGAGAAGAGTGTACCTCCATGGGAAAGCAGCTCTCCAAGAAATGAAACCACAGGAATCACGACAGTGCTGGTGGAAAGAGACCCTTGGAAGTCTCCAGCCCAACCTTCCCTGGAGCAGGATAAACCCCAGGACTAGATCAGGATAGCAAGGGCTTTGCACAGCTGAACCTTGTAAATACTGAAGGTTGAAGAGTCTTTTTGCAATTGACCCAAGGCTGCATCACCGCCCTGGAGAGTGACCGTTTCCTGATGCCTAACCTGAACCTCTTGAGCTCTGGTTTGTGTTCATGGACCCTTGCTATGCTGTCTGCCACCAATGAGAAGAGTTTGGCTTTGCCATCCTTGTAACAGCGCTATGGACTGGTCTTAGGCCCTGCTCAGTCTCCTGTCACCCAGCAGAAGAGGCAAAGCCTTCTCTCCACCTCCCTGCTAAGTCAGCCCTGCTCCCTTTACCTCTCCTGGCAGATCACATGCCCCAGGCCTTGAACATCTTTGTTGCCTTGACTGGTCCCTCTCCAGTTTCTCCACATTGTTTCTGAACTGGGAGCTCAAAACCAAATGCAGTGTTCCAGGCGCAGCCTGCCCAGCACGGAGCAGAGGGACAATGACTTCCTCCTCCTTTCTGCTGGTGCTTCTCCACATACAGCCCAGCCATCAGTTTGTCTTATTTGCAACACCAGTGGCTGCCAGCTCACATTCACCCCAGCATCACCATCACCAGTCTTTGGCAGCAGGATTGTTGCTCGGCCAACCTGCTCCCAGCCTGTAACAGTGCAGGGGGTAATCCTGACCCTGGTGCAGAATGAGTCAGGAGAAGGCTCAGGAGTCACAGGACGTATAACAATGGTTGACTTCCTCGCTTAACCTCATGAGGTTTTTGCCTGACCCAGTCTTGAAGTTCAAGGTCCTTCTGCACTGAGGATCAACCAATCCACTTGTCAGACACCCCCACCCCATCCTTCATTGTCCTAATTTATCATCACACACAAAGCTGCTGGAAGTGGAACATTCGGTGAACCTGGTCTGATGCCACAGCCGGTGCTGCTTTCAGCTGGATGTTAGACCAGAGACCCCTGAGACCCCTCGCACCTTGAATGATCCCATGATTCCAGCTGAGTTCACCTCACAGCGGAAGTCACCAGTGAGGTTTTGGAGCCATGGGGGCCCACATATCAACCGCTGAGGAGTGGCTCCAGCACGGCCAGCCACCGGCTGATAGGATGTAATTGATGCCTAACCACCCCCTGGGCCCTGCAGTTCAGTTCAGCTTTCCCAGCCCCCCTTTTCCCAGCCTGCCCATGAGGCTGCTGTGAACGATGCTGCAAAAGCCTCTTCGGATTTCCACAGCCAGATGTGTCCTTCTGTTTGGCCATCTCGCACTCTGCCAGTCTCGCCAAGCTTTGCTGTTCCCGGGGCCTGTGTCAGGCTCAGAGACCGGGCTTCTGGGCTTGTCCCTCCTCTGGGCTACAATCAAGGCTGTGTCACATCCTAGTGCCTTCCACCACGAGACTGGGAACACCGAGAGCTCTGATGGGAGCTTGACTTTTCATCCCTTTCCCAGCAAAGCTCCTTTTCCCTTGCCTTACACGTGCACGCCCATGCCCTATCCCCGCTCACACAGGAACACGCGTGTACAGATGCACTCATGTGGAAAGAGTTCTACACCAATAAGCATCCACACGCCCCCATACACACTCCGGCACGTGAGCACTCTCCCCGGCAGTAACGATGACAGTTCGTCACTCACCGCCCTCTGTATTTGTCTCACCTGGAGTCAGGGGCATCAGCTCCATCCTCGTCTCCAAATAATCCCACACCAAGTGTCTGACCACAGTAAATAAGCCAGGACTTAAAAGTGCCGTGAAACTTCACAGTGTACAGCCACCATGACCAAGCGACTCCTGGCACGAGACACAGTCTCATCCTGGTCCTCTCTTCACCATGCTGGATGTTAGTTGGACCAGTGCCATGGCACCCAGCCTCCAGGGCTGCCTGAAAAGCAGCAGAGGTGCTAGTGGCACGGCACTGGCTGTGTGACGGCATCTCTGTCCTGCCAGGGATCCATCCCATGACTCATCTTGCTAGCAGAGGTCCGAGGTCCAGGACAGGTATTGACTTTCCCATACCTGGCCAAGGTCTACTCATTTCAGAGACATCCGAACAGGACGTACTGCCACCACAGCTGACAACAGTGCAAAGAAGGTCATGAGGAGGAACCCATTGACTACCTGGAGGAAAGATTCATTTCCCAAGCTGTGAGGACGCTAGTGACCACTTTCATTCTCTTGCTTACGATCTCTGATACCTGTGGCTGGCTCTTGAGGATACGGACATGCTGTTCCAGAGCAGGTCCACAGTCTGTGATGAGAACAGCTGAAGAGGAAGGAAGTTACTTGGGATGGTGAGTCCATGGGAGGATGACCGTATGGGAAAGGTGAAGCATCTCGGAGATGGATGAATCAGGCTCAGCTTGGCCTCTGGCTCATGGCCTGAACCAAAACATCGGATATCTTCCACAGGACCCATCACCTCCTCTCTTCCAGCATCTCATGTTCCTCCTGCAGTCTGGTCTGAGTTGGACTTGTGAAGCAAAGCCAGGCAACATGAAGTCTGTATATTCATTACAGTGAATGGTAGTGACCCTTCAGGCATTCTTTTCTTCTCTCCAGCCACCTTCTGCGCATCACTAGCTTTGGTTCCAGGACTTCAATATCAGTAAATTGTGAATTGAGATTATTTCTGTGGCTGGGATTTTAGAAGTCACAAGGATTTGGTTGGCAGAACCTGCAGGGTTGACCAAGGGAGCTGCAAGGGAAAATACCACCTGCCAGTAACAAACACAGCAAACCCCTGAGTTTATTGTTTCTGTCAGGTTATAGCAAACATTCATCGGGGATTCTCCATAAATCAATCATTATGATTTTCCTTCCAGGTTCTCCAAATAGAGACACCCAAAACCAGCTTGTGTAGTTGCTGGCAGTTTGAGGTCACCTCCCTGACCCTAATCCAACCTCTCCTGCTAAATTCTCTCTTTGTTCCCACTGTCATGTGAAGGCAAACCCTATAGGGGTAAGAAAAGGACAATCAACCTCAAATCTGGCACTGGAGGCCTTCCATCCTCCCTTCAGATGACCCTGCACACTGCTCAGAGCATCCGAGGTGATATGTAAAGAGGTCCAAGGGACTGGGGGTGCTGGTGGGCCGGATGCCTGGTGCTGAGAGCAGCATGGTGGATCCATTGATCGAGGTGGGCTTAACCACAGTTGCTGCTGGCAGGACACCCCTTTTGTAAGGTTTGGTGATGCACTCAGGTACTTGAACTCAACACTACGCACTCTGAAGGCTGAGCCTATAGCCACAGAGAGAGGGGAAACCTCGTATTTGCTTCAAGGGGTTTCTCAATGCACTGGCCCAAGGCCTGGAGCCTTTTCTATGCTGTTGCTATTTATTTTAACCAAGTTTCCTCCATGATACATCACCATGGAATGTGGCCCATCTTTCCTACCCACTCATCTCTGATGAGCCATTTGCAGCTCCCTTCCTGTAAAATCATGTTTCCTGAGATCCCTAGCAGAAGACACCCAACCAGATCCATTGGAGCTGCTGTCCTCAAAGCAGACCAGCTGTGGAGATGTCATTGCTATGCAGACAGGGCATGGCATATGGACGAGGACTCAGCTGGTATCAACAGCTTTGCCCCAGGTTACTGGAATGATTTTTGACAAGTTCAAAGTCTCTTGGAACTGTTTAAATCTTTGAAGAGGGAAAAATGTCTGACATGGAAGAGCAGTGAAGGGGGCTCTGAAACACGGTGCTGTCAGCGACATTTCACTGGGGGCTCCAGGGGTTCGCAGTTTGACAAAAAACCCACTTGTGCAAATTTCTGCAGTAAATATCGCAGGTGTCTTCAGGAAATTGCACACGTGCCTATGCTGAACATCCTCCAGCGCGAGGTTCTTGGGGGAATTGACCCCAGTGGTACGTGCTCAGAACATGGAAAGCAAAATGTCTCCTTTCACAGCTTCCTCAGAAAGACCAAGGCAGGATCCAAGTCCTAGAGGCTTGATTGCTTTATTTCCCTTGCCAGAGCAGATGAAGCTCTGACCAGGACTGAAAGGGATGTGGCTCCTTGAAAAATCAGAGAAAAAACATTTTTGGAGGCATCCCAAGGTATTCTTGCCTCTTCTCCAGTTCAGCATCACGCTCCGGGCTGCTTTGACGGCTGTACAGAATGTGTGTGCTCCAAAGGCAGGTCTCACCCCTTGATACCTGCTCGGCCGCAGCTCGACAGGCAGGAGAGCTCGCCGGGGGTCAAGCAGCGAGGTCTGACAGTGATTGTTCGCTAAAGCAAGCAGCCGAGCCTAATGCGTGGTCATTCATTAGAAGCTCTGAAGGGTCAGCTGCAGCATTAGGCTGGTCAAAGGTCTCCCCAAACATTTACCATCCATTAACAGCTAACCTTTCGGTGTGGATGTCTGAGCCGCGGGTCCTCGGATGGCTGCGGGCGATGCACAAGGCTCACTGCTTCTCTGGGGGTCTATTACACTGTCAGACAGGGCTCAGCCTTCCTCAACGCCCCAGCAGCATTCCTGAGGCGGACTCTCCCTCCCCGCCTCCCATCACTCCTCCAGGAGCCTGAAAGCTGTGAACAGCTTGTGGCAGCTGGACATTCTTATGGGCACTGTCAAGTTTGCTGGTCTTCTCCCTGCCATGAATAACCAGCAAAATGTATTTGAGACCAGAGCTCGGTAGGAAATTGTTTTCTTTCTTTCCCAGGTCAAGTTTTCCAAGATTTGGAGTTTTTCCCATCATCTATTGTGATCAAAGCAAGAAGCGGGGAGCGCCAGGGTGTGCTGACAGTCTCATTGTTCAGTGGGTTGATCCCATTTGTCATTTTGGGAACATTTAAAACGGAACGATGAGTATTTCCTCTGTTCAAAACCTAGAGATGCTGTTTTAGGGACAGGGACTTTCCCAAAGCTTGTGCTCTCTGCGTCCCCAGATGCCACTCGGCCATCGATGCCGTGGGCCAGAGCCAGGCAATCCTCTTACTTTGCCGCAGTCCAATCTTGGCTGCAGAAAGCCAGCACCCTCGGGGCCACCTCTCCTCTCTCACTCCCTCAGCTTCGTTTTCAAACCCTGTGTCCAAAGGCTCGCCGTCCACTTTTGCTTCACAACTAGTACTTCTTAGCTCTTTCCCTTCCTTCCATTTCTCCTCTATTTTCTAGATTTCCCTTATTTAATCACCTCTCTCCTATCTCGAGGTTTTAGAGATGCTTCTGGCAAACAGCTGCAGCCGGCAGCCCTCTGTGCCCTGTGACTGCTCAGCTTCGAGGTTGGAGCTGGCTGGCATTTGGGGATTTTGGCTTCAAGTCTTGGCATTACAAGCTGGCATTTGCCTGAAAATAAACCATAATATATTTTGAGGAGTGCTTATATGTGAGAAAAGGGATTTTTTTTTTTCCTGGCACTTAGGAGTGCTCAAATGATGGCTGCTTTGAGAGGATACTGGGCATTTGCACATTGTCTTGTGCGCAATGACTTTCTCATCTAGATGTTCCTCAGACCCTTGAAGCTGGTGGGTTTGGGTCTGAGTCTTTGAGCTGATTGATTCTTTTCTGGCTTTCAAAATTTTTGGACTTAAACCAAAGCACTTCCACATATAAACAGGTGCAGAAACAATGCACTTGGTTTCGAAGCTGCGGAAGGGCATTGCTGCTCCTGGTATCACCTTCACAGGGAGAAGACAAAGACAGGAGCCAAGTTCATCACCCAGCTTTCTGTTAATATTGCTGTGGATGAAGAGAGCTACAGAGAGTTTAAAAAGGGATGAACATGGGAGATGGAAACTGAGAGGAAAGGAAAGTTTTCCTTATTGGGAAAGGTTCTTCCGGAGGACTAGGACCTCCCTGGAGGCATCAGCCAGCACCAGCACCTATCCAAGGCCTGGCAGCGTTCAGCTGCAGGGACAACCAAGAGAGCCCCAGCACTAAATCAGACTCATGAAATAAGTAGAAAGTATCTCAGAATGTCCCCGTCAAAGCCTAATTACGTGCTGACTTCTTAGACATGAGTGGATATTGTCTACTTAATTTCATGCTTATCATCAAACTAGTCATTAAATAGCTGAGTATTAGGGAAAAAATTCAAGGCTTTCTAGTCTGTCTTGTTTAATCCTTCACCCCTCCCTCCTCCCCGTCCCACTTTCTCTCTGGCACAGTCAGGCTGAGGCAGGCGTCAGGGTGTCATGCGGGCAGTGTGGCACAACCTCTGCGTTGTGGTCTCCAAACAGGCAGGAGGTGCAGGTGCCTAACCCCAGGTAGAGGCTGGGATGGACAATCCTCCAGCACCAGGCCAGAGCTCAGCAGTGCAGCTCCAGCTGCTGGCCAGGGCTGCCTCATTTCCCGTGGGGTGTAGCAGAATTGCAGAGGCCTCCAAGAGTGGGAGGAGACCCAGAGGTCAGGTAAATTGTTAAAAACATCATAATCACAATGATGAAATAGCAAAAGGTGCCGGCTTCTCCTGCCTGGTAATGTGTTATTGGGGGAAAAAACATGAAGCTGGAAAACAAGAAAATTTCAGCCACTGAAAGGGTTTGTATGCAGGATGAATCCAGATGTCAAACTGCTGCTTTGGGCTCTCTTTGAAAGCAGGAGGCTGATCAAACCAATGACAACACTGTCCCCCTGGAAGGAATTCAGCGAGGCCGTTCGAGCCGGGGGCTGTAACAGCCACCTGCAGCCTGGTCTGAAAAACCTCACTCTGGCCACAGCAGGACTTTGGCTTGGCTGGAGCAGGACCCCCCAGTCAGGCAGTTCCTAGTTTCACAAGTGTTTGTAGCGATGTCCTGTCTGCTTCTCCAGTGCCGTGTGTTTCCTTCCGTGGGGATGTCACCGCACTGCTCACTGTCCAGTAAGACCATAGGGCAAGACAGCCCCATCAGCAGGCTCCTCGACTCAGCACTTTGCCTTGATGCCAACACTGCTGCTTTCTGCACTCTGGTTTCTAACGCCCAGGAGGGACCTTTTTCCCAGCAGCAGTCTCCAAGCCGTAAACTTTTGACCTGAGCTAATTACTGAATTCACTTTATAGAAGTAATGAGGTTCTGAGCCTCTGCAATGCCTTGGGGGCTCTAGAGAGTCCGAGCCAAGACCTGAGCTCCCTAATCAGTTCTGACTCTGCTTTTTTATTCATTTACTGAGTGCCCTGAGGTGCTGCTGCTCCCTGAGCTCTCTGGGAGGAGCCGAGAGCTGCTTCTCCCCAGTCTGCAACTGGGTGAAACATCCCAGTTTAGGGCTGCAGGTATGTTCAGCACCGTAGTCATGAGAGGAGGAGATGCCAGTGGGGACCAGTGATCAGAGAGCAGGGACAAGAGCTGTGCCCTAGTCTTTCCTCAAGTCAACTGTTAGACAGCTTGGGTCTCCTTCTGCCTCAAATTCTCCAACAGAGACCAGTAGCACTTTGGTATCTGCAGGTACTACAGCGATGGAAGGAGGTGGGTATTGCTGTGCAGGACCATACACGGACACTGGCAGCAAGATCACAGCTGGGAACAGGCTTCTGCTCTGCAGAGCTGCGGTTCTGAGCTCTGGCCAACTGGTGCAGTCACCATCTCCCTCCTTTAGCTAGGCTCTTCCCGCCCAGTACAGACTGGCCTTAACCAGTGGGCCAAACCTGAGCCCAGCCTGTCTTTCACTGGGGAAATGCAGGAGCTGCCAGCAGCTGAGGAAGAGCTGGAGACGCGCGCTGAACCCTCAGGCTCCAAGTCCACCACTGGTCAATCGTTGCTCACAGAGCTAATGGTCCTGGCTTCTCCCCTCGGAGGATTTCTCTTGCCCTTGTGCTTGCTGTTTCTCCCTCCAAGCCTTAACATGCAGAAACACCCACCGAGCTGAAACCATGCTGAGAGGCAGGAGAAGGTGACGGTGTCACCCAGGTGGGGACACTGCTGACCAAGTCTTAGCTCCAGCCCTCAGCTCCAGCAAACAACCCCCCACCCTGGGGCAGTGTGGTGGAAAGAGCACCCCCACTTCCCGAGAGGATGATGGAGAGGATGGAGGACCTCCTGGTGCCAAGTCAGCTATAACACCATGGTGGTCTCCTGCTGGGCCTCGTCAGTGGGCAGAGCTGGACCCCAAGGTGAGCTGTGCTCCGTGCTGGGCAGTGTCATACCCCACGCTGAACCTCCCGCAGTCACGTCTCGCCTGCTCATGGCACAGCAGAGGCAGACAGAGCCTGGATCTGCTGGACAATTGCACCAGCCCGGACAGGGCAGCAACAGAAGGCAGGAATGGACCTGATGCTGCCGTAGATACAGATCAGTCCTGGCTA
>NW_010398662.1:52125-52567 GCF_000710305.1 Buceros rhinoceros silvestris
ATTTACATCCCAAATCGGTGCAAGGCTGAGCATCAGGCCCCCAGGGCCAGCACTGTCACTGCGGTGGTCTTTGCCAGCACAGCTCTCCTGAGGAGAGTGACGGGCTGGTATTTACATAATGATGCCCCTTCTCTTCCTGCTTCTCCTCTGTCTCCTTTCAGACAGCTGGATCGTGGCTCAGAGAAAAAGCAGAGCCTTTGTGAGCATCCTCACCCTGTTTTAACACGCAGGTTTGAGAGTTCATCTGACCTGACACAGGCCAGATGAATTAACCTCAGCATCTGCAATAAAAACAGGAAGATATTTTAATTTCTAGTATAAAGCTCCTCTAAAAATACACGTCATTTCTCTAGTTTTAACTCCTAACCCTGGAAGTGGCATCTGAAATGCCCGAAAAGCCGGTGTTTTCCAGCTGCTGCAGGAAAGCGAAGTGGGCTGGGGC
>NW_010398662.1:52708-53817 GCF_000710305.1 Buceros rhinoceros silvestris
CACCATGGAGAAGAGTCTTGGCAGGTGAAAACGCACCAAAGTCTTTCGCCATTAGTGGAGACGGGCTGATATTTTTTTTTTTTTGCTGTGAACAAAGAACTTGCCAGGTTTGCAGGGAAGTGATGCAGAAAGATCTGTGACTGGACAGGGGCAGAGGAGCTGTGGATGGCTGTTACCAACACAGTGCTGTAATGTGGAACATAAAACATAATTTTCTGTCATTATATAATTGTTATAATGTGTCAAATCATCCAGCAGGAGTTAAAACTGTGCCTTGGGACATTCAGATCCACAAGGACAGTAAACTATTGGCAATTCAGTGATGGATATGGCCAACAGAAAATGATCTTGAATATCAAGTACTTTTCCAAAAACAGGAAGAAAAATCAATAAAAAACATGTTAGAAGAATTAACCTCTTCATGATGCGTTGGTCACCTCTCACTCCCTTCAGCCCTTCCACTTCCTCCATTTCCTCCCACACCTTTCACTTGCACTTCATGGTCAGTTCAGCTTGTTGGGACATCGCTCACTGTCAGGGGAGCTGCCCCGGCCTCAGGCAGCGTGACCAGGGAGCTGAGCACCCCTGGCCAGTCCCACCAGACACTGGCTTACCAGGAACTACAGGGATTATGGATTTCTCCCAGCAGGGGCAACCCAAAATGTGCAGCGAATGCTAGGGCTCTGGTGTCGCAGCCCTGGCCGCTGCACTGTGCTGCACCGCGCTGCACCGGTGACACTTGGGTCACTGGAGCAGTGTTGGAAAACTTGAAGGAGCAATAAACTAAATCCATT
This sequence comes from Buceros rhinoceros silvestris, assembly GCF_000710305.1. Taxonomy (NCBI): domain Eukaryota; kingdom Metazoa; phylum Chordata; class Aves; order Bucerotiformes; family Bucerotidae; genus Buceros; species Buceros rhinoceros. Next base: position 53,503 of record NW_010398662.1, read on the forward strand.
TAATTAAAACGGGGGGCAGGGGTGGGCTGGTAGATGTCCTTGTGCAGATGTCACCAACCCGCCTTGTCCTGGGGCAGAAAAACCCCTGCTGCCAGTGTGACCGGTGACGGGAGGGGACGTATGCAGCTGGGTCTGGAAGAAGACTGAACCGTCCCATCTGAGGTGCAAGGCTGGCGGCTGGAGGTAGGTTTTTTGGCAATTCGGCCATCCAGGTTGGTCAGGAAAAGCTGTAGGAAAAACAAGCCTTTCTTTGAATTTGAAATAGAAGCAGCAAACGGACAGATGGTGCCAGGGTGTCGCGGTTTGAGAAGGGGG
>NW_010398663.1:0-3739 GCF_000710305.1 Buceros rhinoceros silvestris
GTTCCACCATGTTGGACCCAGGACAGTCCAGAAAATTAAATGCTTGCAAGATGGAAATGGACTGCAGGTCTTAATTATATAAAACATGACATTTTAACCTACTATTCTAATAATTAGATACCGATGTTATCTGAGGAAGCCACTGTCATCTTGCTGTCCATGTAAGACATGTCCATGGAGAAAAGAGCTCTTTCTGGTGGAATGCATGGAAAAATGTCAAATATATTTTTCTTTTAACAATACGTAAAGGGAGTGACCTAATTTATTCTTTGACTTAAAATATAATTTTTTTTATCAGTATGTAAGGCTTCTGAAATAAATTTGAAATGTGGTCTTGCCCTTGCTGTCTTTGGCAGTTTAATCTGCCTCTGAGAACTTCTTGAGGGTTCAGTTAAATGCTTTAATATATATTTGGGAAATAAACCCTAGAAACTACTTGATACATCTTTCAGCTCTGAAACATCAGTATGTTTCTGTCCTCTGACCCGAAGTGTGTAGGGTTCCTAATCTTCTGTAGTACAAAAGGTTTCAGCCTTTAAATCACTGTGTAACTGCAGAATATCTGAGTTTCTTAGCTTAGACTTACTGTTTAAATGCTGGTGAAGATGTGTGTGTTCTGTCAGGGAAGGTTGTGGAGGTTCACTTAAAGTGGAGAAATGTGAAGGGTGAATTGAGAATTTTTACAAGTATTCATGACACACAAAACCTAAACACAAACCCTAAAATAAACTCCAGAACAGTGTTTATGCCTCTGAGCACGTGAATATGCTATACAGCTCTTGAACTTCCAGTTTTTAAACATGCTGGGCTTATTCACAGCGTAGAGCTCATAGTGTCCATATAGTTGTGAAAGAGTCGTTAATGTAAGTGTGGATTCTGAGATGTGAGAAACAGATCATGGCTGGAAGGTGTTACAGCTGTGGGCTATTGCTTTTTGTTCATACAGCTCTCTGGGAACAGACTGTAGGTTTGAGTGTTGGCCCAGTGTTTCTGCAAGGTCAAAGATGAAGCCCAGAAACTCAAATTTATTTAAACATGAAGCCTGGTCATGTGAAGGTAAAGGATGTTAAAGTGCATACTGGATTGGGCTAAGCTGTGCTATAACACTTACATGGTAGAATAGTGACTAATCTTTTCCATATGGTAAAAGTATCAATTATACTGAAATTCTGTGGGGTTTGGGTTTGTGGGTTGGTTTTTTTTTTTTGTTCACCACGGTACTTCAATATTTTCCAGTAAGAGTGTGTGTGGAATAAAATTGATTCCTCAGTGGAAAACAGCAAAGTTTTTGTTCTTTAAGCTTGATTCATGACATAATTGCTGGAATAAAAATTCAAGACACTGCAGAAGCCCAGTTTATATTAGTAAATGGAGCTCTGTGTGCACTGTCTGTGCTATGGGACTCTCTATCGCATACAGCTATATATCAGCAGCCTAAATGGGATCACTTGTTCAGTTCTATGTGGTATTAAAATGGAATTGGAGATTAGACTAGACAGTCATTAGATATTTTGAGAAAATACTAAGGAAACTGGATATCTATGGCTGTGACTTTCAAACTTTAAATTGGGTACCTTTTCTCTTGGACTTCAGCTATATGAGCAAATCTGAATTCCATCTTGTAAAAACTGTTTTGCTCATAGGACTGTCCTTCAAGAAGTGTCATCTTCTTTCTGCCAGGTAACTGCAGTTTTAATTTGTGAAAAAGGAGCTTTGAATTAAGTCAGCTGTGCTTTCGCTCATTAATCACTTAAGATTTCGTATTAGTTCTACAAAGAACATTTCATTAAAGCTCTGGGGGAAGAAAGAGCAGTTGCAGATGAAGACAGATTTAATGCATGTATATGTAGATGTCTCAAGCTCCAGTTATTGATGATGGAGCCCAGGAAGCTGTTACGCTGACCCTACGTATGGTATACACATTTGTTAGGTCAGCTGACTAGTTTCTTGCTCCATTAACTGTGGTGAATAGCTCTGCATTGGTAGTGATTGGGGAGTAGACACCTACATGTAAATGTTAGGTTATTTTTTAAACCTCAAGCAGGAGCCTTCAGCCTGTTGAGGGGATACCTTTGAAAATCTTCAGTTTTCTTTGCTAGTGAGTAAGGAAAATACTGCTTTTCAAAGTGTCTTGTCGCACAACTTTATTAGATCAGATTTGTGCAGAATGGTGAGGAAGAAATTCATTACAAGTAAAACAATATTCCGAGAAGGCTGAGGTTGTAAAAAATGTAACTTTATACCCTGCCTCACCACCCCCAGTTCTACAGAGCAATACAAGGAGAAACCAGAGAAACAGAACACATTAATTTTTCTGTTACATAAATTATTTCTGAATGAGTTTTAAAATAGTCTAAGGATTAGGAAGACTCTATGGTAGCCTGCAGTCGCAGCCTGGCTGTGTGCCGTGTGCCTGTGGGTCTCTGCCCCTGCTCTTGCTGGGCAGTGTGTTTCCATGTGGAGGCCAAAGTTCTTCTAACAGTTAATAGCCCTGTAAATTATATTGGTACAATAAAAATAAATATGGTAGTTCTTGTGGTGAGGGTTTCCTTCCAGTGTTGCTTTTAGCATTGTGGCATACTTCCCAAAGAATACTGTATTAATGATTCGTATGAATGTTAATGGTACCCGAAAGGAGTCATCTAACTCATATGCCTTTTAGGAGAGAGTGCACTGAGAAGCTGAACTTTATCAGACCTGCAAGTAAGTCTTCATTGTTAGAGGGGAGAAATAGCTGCAAACATTCTTCTGCTGGCTTATGAGTAAGTCTGTCTTGAGAAACGCAAGTAAAAAAGACTTTGGTGCTACCACAGAGTCTGAGGTCTTTGGTGAAATTTGGCATTATAACTCAAGCTGAGGCAAGACACTTCCCTATGAAACTTCTGTGTAGCAATTTCTGTTCTGCTGTGAGTGAAACTGTGGTGTGTTGGAGTCTTTGCTCTGAGGAGGACCTGTCCCAGAGCAAACAGCATGGCACTCTGGAGTGCTGGGTGCTAGGCATGGCTTACAGGCACCCACCTGGAATAGAAACGTTTCCCTTGGGATCAGAAAATTGAGATTTGAAGTTTAGCGTTTCTCTTGTTCTCTTGGAGTGCCTTGAGCACTGGGCCAGGGGCTATTTTGAGCTGGAAGTTTCGTGCTGACTCCTAGTGGCTTGTTCGTGCATGTATATGGGGTTTTGGTTTTGACACTATCTTTTTTTACTGTTCTTGGTCTGTCTTGCTTCAGCAATTCTGTGGTGATCTATAGATAAATAGATTTATAATTTTTATCTAGGTCTATAGTTTTTATCTTTTCCTGATAAAAACCTGTGCACGTGGTGGTTGTGGGTTTATTTTTCTTTTCCGTTAACTGACAGGCATCTACAAAAAGCTTTGGATGCAATAAATTGTCATTTCCTGGTGGAAAGATTCTGTATTTATAAAAACAAAACCCAACCAATTGTCCTTTAACAACTTTTGGGCTTTTTTTTCCCTGTGTGAAGCAAAAGATAAAGCCCAATTAGATACTTCGGTTAGGGAGTTAGGACTTAGAGTGCAGCGGTGCAGGGGCTGTAAGCGATGTGTTTGCTTTTATTAAACGAAGAATATGAATGACCTTTCACTTTCCTGTGGCTGTGCTTTATGCAGAGTAACTCCTAAATGCATTTCAAAATGATACCTACCAAGTGTCTCTTGGCAAATACAGCCTTTTGAAAAGGATAACTGTGCATGTTTTATATGGTAGCTTCCTTCTTCAA